>NC_050578.1:73425860-73725860 GCF_011100635.1 Trichosurus vulpecula
GTTGAGAATCAATTAAAGGCAATTACAAGTGGAAACTATTTATCATTGATAACTTTGGAGAGAGCAGTTTCTGTTGGATGGTGAAGTTGGAAGCAAGATTGCTGAGGGTTAAGAAGAGAGTGAAAGGAGAGCAGTTGGAAGCACTGGGTTTAGGGAGAGGTAAAGTGGAGCAAATTATCTTATATAAAAGGAGTATGAATTGAAGAGCTATTATGGTGGAGGGGAAGAGAGGGTGGAGGGTGGATAGTGTGGGAACCTTACTCTCATTGAAACTCTATTAAAGAGGTAATAGCCTATACAGGGTATAAAAGTCTTCCTAACTCACAGAACAATAGGAGAGTAAGGGGAAAGGATAAGGGAGGGACTTTTAGAAGAGTGTGTAGATGGAGGCAGTGGTTAGAAGTAATTTAGACTTCTGAGGAGGGATAGGGGAGGGGGGGAAAAGAGAGAGAGAGAGAGAGAGAGAGAGAGAGAGAGAGAGAGAGAGAGAGAGAGAGAGAGAGAGGAGGGGGGGAAAACTAAAGATGATATTAATCAAAGTGAATGTTAAAAAACCATTGAATTAATAAATAAAATTAGGGGTTGATTTTATGAAAACAACAATAAAATAGTGGTGAATTGATTTAAAAGATAGTGGTGAAAAATAGTGGTGAATATGATTTAAAAGAAAAGAAAAGGCAATTACTAGTATAAAAAATGAAAAAGGTGAGTATGAAATGGAAGTATTTCCTGGGAGTTATTTTGCCAAATTATATGCCTATAAATTTAATAATTTAAGTCAAATGGGAGAATAAGTACAAAAACATAAACTGCCCAGGTTAATAGAAAAGTAAATAGAATATCTAAATAAGTCTATTTCAGAAAAATAAATTGAACAGACCATCAATGCACTCCCCAAGAAAAAAACATCAAGACCAGATTGATTTAGAAGTGAATTGTACAAACATTTGAAGGTCAATTAATTCCAATATTAAATAAATTATTTGAAATAATAGACAAAGAAAGAGTCTTAAAAAATGTCTTTTAGGAAACAAATTTGGTGTTGATTGGTATTGAACCTGGAAGAGCAAAAACATCAATATTTGCTGTCTGACCCTACCTAAGTCCCTTAAATACTAGACAATTCTCTGACTACAAATTGCATAAAAGGAAGCAAACCATATTGGCAGAAAGAATTTCTTCACTGGAGGGTTCCATATATCAATGAAATCACAAACCCAGTCCTTAATCCCCTAATACCCACAAGGCTCTGATCTAAGCACTCTTCATTCTCTCTCTCTCTCTCTCTCTCTCTCTCTGTCTCTCTCTCTGTCTCTCTCTGTCTCTCTGTCTCTGTCTCTCTCTCTTTCTGTCTCTCTCTCTCTCTCTCTCTCATCAGCTCCAATTCTGCTTTCAATTATCATCCCTTAATAGATGAACTGCTGATCTACATATCTAACCACAAACCTCCCTCCTGAGCTTTAGGTCTCACATCACCAGTTGCCTATTTTAACTGAATGACCTATAGCTTTCTCAAATTCAGCTCATTCAAAAATAATTATCTTTCCTCCTAAGCTCACCCCTCTGCATCGAGATTGAATGTTATCATTCTTTCAGTCACTCACATACCAAAATGTATCATTCTCTACTTGTTCACCCTCCATATCTAAACAGTTGACAAGCCTTGTTGATTCTACCTACATATAAACTTTCTCATCTCCCTATTTTTCAAATCTTATTCCCTTTTCTCTTTTCTGTGTTCAGTCACCACAATTAACAGATGATTCAGAATCACAGATGAAAGCCCTGTCTCATCCCAGACTCTTTGTAGAATAGCTGTTAAACTGTTACTCTGCAATTCCACCATCTTTTAAATGTACAGTACCAGTATCTCTAATCTTTATAGAAGAGGCAATTGAAACTGGTGTTGAAAAAAAGAAGAAAAAGAATTGGAAGGGGCAGAAGAAAATACCAACAGGTAGAATATATTAGTGGAGACCATGAATAGTTTAAAAGAGAGGCTATTCATGAAGAAGGTCAGTAATAAAGTACATGACCTCAGATCACAATTCACAAATATGCAGAGAATAAATATTTAATAAAAAACTTAATCTTGTTTTGAGGAGGTAAAATTAACATCAGGGTACCACTGAGACATGGTGAATTGTCATAATGGCTGATATATAGCTTTTGAAAGGATATAAAATATTCGTGGAGATCTCATTTGGCTGCCATGACATGGAACATAATTTAATTTTGGTCCCATTCATCAAAATACGGAATTGTTGAAGAATATTGTTGAATGTAACCCTTAGTAAAAGAGGTTTATAGATGGGATACAATACATGAAAGCAATAGCAGTACTGGAGGAATAAAGCTCCTAAAAAGACTGTCAAAGGACTTATTCATCTTGGGAACCCTAGAAGTGGAGTGGAGAAACAAAATCCCAGTGTCCATAAGGTTCAGTGACAGAGATGGGGAACAGAGAAGCTTTGATAATGTGGGTATGGCAATGGCATGGCAGCATACCAACACGAAGGGGTAGGGAACAGTTATCTTCCCAAGGAGTCCTTTCAAAATAAAAAAATGAAGCCTAACTTATGGAGTTCTCTGTTTGTTCCTACGAAACTTAATGTCCCACATCAGTATTAACACCAAAGCTATGATTGATCTATTTATGATCTCCATGAGCCATGAACGCAACCATTACCTATATGCAATTATTAGACTTGTTTAATTCTTTTTAATGGAATTTTATTTTTCCCAATTACATGTCAAGACAATTTTTAAAATTATTTTACAAGGTTTTTAGTTCCAAATTTTTCTCCATCCCTCACTCCCTCCCCTCCCTTCCTAAAATGGTAGGCAATTTGATATAGGTTGTGCATGTGCTATCATATAAAACATATTTCCATACTAGTCACAGTTATGAAAGAAGAAACATCAAAAAGGAAAAAAAGCCATTAAAAAGAACAAAATAAGTGAAGAAAGTATGCTTCTATCTGCATTCAGAGTCCATCAGTTTGTTATCTGGATGTAGATAGCATTTTCATTTGTGAGTCCTTTGTAATTGTTTTGGATCATTGCATTGCTGAGAAGAGTGGAATATTTCATAGTTGATCATTTCACAGTGCTGCTGATATTGTGTACAATGTTCTTCTGGTTCTGCCCATTTCACTTTGCATCAGTTTGTACAAGTCTTCCTATATTTTCCTGAAATCTACCCATTCATCATTTCTTATTGTACAATATCATTCCATTACATTCATATACCACAGCTTGTTCAGCCATTCCCATGAGTACTACTATAAATCATTTTTTCAAATATAGGTAATTTCCCCCTGTTTTTATGGTATCTTTGGGATACAGACATAGTATAGGTCATACTAGATCAAAAGTTATGCACAGTTTTAATGCCCTTTGGACGTAGTTCTGAATTGCTCTCAGTATGGTTGGATCAGTTCACACCTCCACCAATAGTGCATTAGTGTCCCAATTTTCTCATGTCCTCTCCAATATGTGTCATTTTCCTTTGTTGTCATATTAGTCAATCTGATATGTGTGAGGTGGTCCCTCAGAGCTGTTTTGATTTGCATTTCTCTGATCAAAGTGATTTAGAGCACTTCTTCACATGCCTATGGATAGCTTTGATTTCTTCATCTGAAAACTGCCTGTTCATATCTTTTGACCATTTATCAATTGGATAATGGCTTGTATTCTTTTAAATATGACTCAGTTCTGTATATATTTGAGATACTTGTAAAGATTGTTTCCCAGCTTTTTGCTTTCCTTCTACTCTTTGTTGCATTGATTTTCTTTGTTCAAAAGCTCTTTAATATAATCAAAAGTATCTATTTTACATTTTGTAAAGCTTTCTATTCTTGTTTGGTAATGAATTCTTCTCATCTCCATAGATCTGACAGGTAGACTATTCCTTGCTCTTCTAATTTGCTTATGGTGTCACCCTTTATGTCTAAATCATACACCTTTTTTCACCTTATCCTAGTATATGGTGTGAGATATTGGTCTAGGCGTAGGGTACCTGCAGCCCTGAGGCCCCATGTGGCTTTAGTTTGGATTCGGTCAAAAGGCCACATTTGAGGATTTAGAGGGCCACATGTGGACTCAAGGTTCCCCATCCCTGTTCTATATCTAGTTTGTACCATATTGTTTTCCAGTTTTCCCAGCAGTTTTTGTCAAATAGTGAGTTCTTATCCCAAAGCTGGATTCTTTGGGTTTCTCAAACAGTAGGTTACTATGGTCATTTACTATTGTGTCTTGCATACCTAACCTATTCAACTGATCTGCCACTCTATTTCTTAGCCAGTACCAAATAGTTTTGATGATTATTGCTTTAAAATATAGTTTGATAGCCAGTATTGCTAGGCCACCTTCCTTTGTATTTTTTCATCAATTCCCTCGATATTCTTGACCTTTTGTTCTTCTAGATGGATTTTGTTATTTTTTCTAGCTCCAAATAATGTTTTGGTACTTTGATTGGTATGGCACTGAATAAGTAAATTAACTTACATTGCTTGGCCTATCCACGACCAATTAATATTTTTCCAATTGTTTAGATGTGACTTTATTTGTATGAAAAGTGTTTGTAATTGTGTTCATATAGTTTCTGGGTTTGGCTTGCCAGGTTAACTCCCAAATATTTTATATTGTTTGCAGTTATTTTAAATGGAATTTCTCTTTCTGTCTTTTGTTGTTGGGCTTGTTGATTGTATAAAAATGCTGATGATTAATATGAGTTTATCTTATATACGGCAACTTTGCCAAAGTTGTTCATTATTCAGGTAGCTTTTTAGTTGATTCTCTTGGATTTTCTAATTATAGCACCATATCATCTGCAATGAGTGATAGTTTTGTTTCCTCATTGCCTATTCTAATTCCTCAATTTCTTCTTTTCTTGTTGTTGTAGCTAATATTTCTAGTGCTATACTGAATAATAGTGGTTTTAATGGGCATCCTTGATTCACCGCTGGAAAATTTCTAGCTTGTCTCTATTACAGATAATGCTTGCTGATGGTTTTAGGTAGATATTGCTTATCATTTTAGGGAACACTATCTTTATTCCTATGCTATCTAGTGTTTTTAAGAGGAATGGGTGTTGTATTTTGTCAAAAAGTTTTTCAGGATCTTTTGAGATAATCATATGATTTTTAATTGGTTTTGTTATTGATACGGTCAATTATGTTAATAGTTTTCCTAATATTATGCCAACTCCGCATTCCATGTATAAATCCCACCTGGTCCTAGTTTATAATCTTTGTGATATATTACTGAAATTGTCTTGCTAGTATTTTGTTTAAAATTTTTGCATCAATATTCACTAGGGAAATTTGCCTATCATTTTCCTTGTTTTAGGTCTTCCTGGTTTGGGTTTAAGCACAATATTTGACTCATAAAAGGAGTTTGGTAGCACTCCTTCTTCACCTATTTTCCCAAATAGTTTATATAGTATTGGAATTAATTGTTCTTTAAATGTTTGGTAGAATTCATTTGTGAACCCACCTGGTCCTGGGGATTTTTTCTTGGGGAGTTCATTAATGGCTTGTTTAATTTCTTTTTCTAAGATGGGTCTGTTAATCTAGGTAATTTATATTTTTATAAATATTCATCAATCTTTCTCAGATTATCAGATTTTTAGCATATAATTTGGTAAAATATTTCTTTTTTTAATAGTTGACTTTATTAACACATGTTGTACATTTACTTGTCTTCTGGCTTGTTGAAGCAGTAGGTTAGACAGCACTTGCCACAATAACGTCTGTCAAAATGGCTAGCCATAAGGACTCCAGCACCACATTCATCAGAAGGACACTCTTGCCATTCTCATCAACCTTATAGTACTTCAGAACAGCAAGCTTAACCTTCTTTCTCTCGTGCTTGTTCTTTTTGGGAGTGGTGTAAGACTTCTTCTTTCTCTTCTTGGCACCACACGAAGTCTCAGAACAAGCTGAAGGGTAGACTCCTTCTGAATGTTATAGTCAGACAAAGTACGCCCATCTTCCAGTTACTTGCCTGCAAAAATCAATCTTTGTTGATCAGGGGGAATACCTTCCTTATCTTGTATCTTGTCCTTGACATTTTCAATAGTATCGGACGGCTCGACCTCAAGGGTGATGGTCTTCCCGTCAAAGTCTTCACAAAAATCTGCATCGTGGCACTGGGTCCACCTGCTGATGGCGGATTGGAAAGAGGGTACAATATTTCTTAATGATTGCTTAATTTCTTCTTCATTGGTGGTGTTTTTGCCTTTCTAATTTTTTAATACTGGATATTTGGTTTCTTCTTTCTTTCTTATTTTTTTCTTTTGATCAAATTAACCAATGGCTTATCTATCTTATTGGTTTTTTCATATAACCAGCTCCTAGTTTTATTTATTAACTCAATAGTTTTTTTCTTTTATTTTTATTTGTTAATCTTACCTTGGTTTTCAGAATTTCCAATTTGGTGCTTAATTGGAGAATTTAATTTGTCCTTTTCTAGTTTTTTTTAAAGTTGCACTCCCAATTCATTGATCTGATCTTTCTCTATTTTGTTCATGTAAGAATTTAGAGATATACATTTACCCCTATGTACTGCTTTGGCTGCATCTTATAAATTTTGGCATGATGTTTCATTGTTGTCATTCTCTTTAATGAAATTATTGGTTGTTCTTGTGGTTTGTTCTTTAACCCACTTATTTTTTAGAATTAGATCATTTAGCTTCCAATTAATTTTGATCTATCTTTTCACTGCCCTTCACTGAATGTAATTTTATTGCATTGTGATCCGAAAAGAATCCATTTAACATTTCTGCCTTTCTACATTTCATTGTGAGGTTTCTATGCCCTAATACATGGTCAATTTTTGTGCTGCTGAGGAAACAGTATATTCCTTTCTGTGCCTGTTCAGTTTTCTCCAAACATCTGTCATATTTTCTAATATTCTACTCACCTCCTTCTTTCTTTCTTGTTTATTTTTTGGTTGGATTTATCAAGTTCCAAGAGGGGACAGTTGAGGTCTTTCACTAGCATAGTTTGCTATTTCTTCCTATAATTCATTTAACTTCTCCTTTAAGAATTTGGATGCCATACCACATGATGCATATATTTTTAGTATTGATATTACTTCACTGTTTATAGTAACTTTTTAGCAAGATGTAGTTTCCTTCTTTATCTCTTTTAATTAGGTCTACTTTTGTTTTTGCTTTGCTTGAGACCAGGATTGCTGAACATGCCTTTTTTTTTTGTTTACTTCATCTGAAGTGTAATAGATTCTGCTCCAGCCGCTTACCTTTACTCTATGTGTCTCTCTCTGTTTCAAGTGTGTTTCTTCTAAACAACATATTGTAGGATTCTGGTTTTTGATCCCCTCTGCTATCCACTTCCATTTTATAGGAGAATTCATCCCATTCACATTCACAGTAACGGTAACTAACTTTATATTTTCTTCCATCCTATTTTTCCTCCTGTTTGTCCTCTTTCTCCTTTCGCCTTTTCCTTCCTCACCAGTGTTTTGCTTCTGTCTACTGACTCCCCTAATCCTCCTTCCCTTGTGTTAGTCCCCCACCCCCACACTTTTACTTAATCTCCTCCCCTCCTACTTCCCTGTTGCGTAAGCTAGATTTCTATATTCAACTGATTGTGTGTAATATTCCCTCTTTGAGCCAATACTGATCAGACTAAGGTTCAAGTGATACCCATCACCTACCCTCCCATCTTCCCTTTCATTGTAATAGGTTTTCCATGTCTCTTCACATGAAATAGTTTACTCCATTCCACTTCTCCCTTCCTTCTGCACCCAGTGTACTTCTCTTTTCCATACCTTAATTATGTTTTTTTTAAATGTCATTCCCTCAAATTCACCTTCTACCTGTGTCTTCTGTCTGTGTATATTCCTTCCAGCTATACTATTAGTGGTGCGATTGTTAAAAATTACAAGTATCATCTTTCCATGTAGGGATGTAAACAGTTTAGCTCCATTGAATCTCTTGTTTTCTTTTCCCTTTCTACCTTTTTAGGCTACAGTTAGGTCTTGATATTGGAGATCAGATTTTCTGTTCAATTCTGGTCTTCTCCTTGTGAAAGCTTGAAATCCTTCTATTTCATTGAATGACTATTTTCCCCTTGAAGTATTATGCTTAATTTTGTTGGGTACATGATTCTTGGTTGTAGTCCTAGCTTCTTTGCATTCCAGAATATGTTCCGTGACTTTTGATCCTTTAATATTGCAGCTGCTAAGTCCTGTGTAATCTTAATTTTCGATCCTTGACATTTAGATTGCTTCTTTCTGGCCACTTGCTGTATTTTTTTCCTTGACCTTATAGTTCTGAAATTTTAATATAATATTGAAGTTTTTATTTTGGGATCTCTTTCCTTAGATGATTGGTGAATTCTTTCAATGCCTATTTTGCCCTCTGGTCCCAGAATATCAGGGCAGTGTTCCTTGACAACTTCTTGAAAGGTGCTATCCAGATGCTCCTTTTGATTACAGTTTTCAGGTATTCCAGTGATTCTGATATTGTCTCTCTTAGATCTATTTTCCAGGTCAAATGTTTTTCCCATGAGTTGTTTTACATATTCTTCTGTTTTTTTTTTCATTTTTGGAATTTGTTTGATGGATCCTTGCTGTCTCATAGAGTCATTAGCTTCCACTTGCCCAGTTCCAACTTTTAAAGAATTGTTTTCCTCAGTTAACCTTTGTACTTTTTTCCCATTTGGCCAATTGTACTTTTTAAGAAGTTTTTTTTTTCCCTAGTAGATTTTTGTATTTCCTTTTCCATTTGGCCAATTCTATTTTTAAGCAGTTGTTTTCTTTTTTACAAGCTTTTGACTCTGT
The DNA here is from genome assembly GCF_011100635.1 of Trichosurus vulpecula. Taxonomy (NCBI): domain Eukaryota; kingdom Metazoa; phylum Chordata; class Mammalia; order Diprotodontia; family Phalangeridae; genus Trichosurus; species Trichosurus vulpecula. The sequence goes on from NC_050578.1 coordinate 73,434,672, forward strand.
TTTCATAATTCTCTTTGCATCACTCTTGTTTCTTTTTCCAATTATCCTTCTACCTTCCTCATATAATTTTTAGCTCCCTTTTAAGCTCCTACATGAGTTCTTTCTGAGCTCAAGACCACTTCCTGTTTTTCTTTGGGGTTTTGCTTATAGTTGTTTTGACATTGTTACCCTCTTCTGAGTTTGTGTCTTGATCTTCCCTATTACCATAACAAATTTCTATGGTTAGATTCTTTTTTTTTATTGTTGTTGTTGTTGCTTTTTTGCTCGTCTTAGGGTCTTTTCCCCTTCTTTTAAATTAGAACTATACTCCTGGTGAAGGGGCACTCTCTTAGCCTTCTTGTGCCAGGGGCTGCAGCCCTAACTGTTTACCTGGTGCTGCACTGATGTTGCCCTAAAGTCCATGGGCTTCCTCATTTCTGGCGCTGCACTGAGGGAGTTGGGTAGGGAGTGGCTAGTGTTACTGGAGGACATCGGGGTCTGGCAGCTTACCTGGTGTTGAGCCAGCATCCTACTGCTGGTTTCTGGGGTGTCCTGAGGCAGATAGGTATGTTTCTGCATTTTCTCAGGGCTATACTGAAGCATGTGGCAATACTTGGAGCTGGAATCTGCCTATTCCCCTGGTTATGCTGAAGCACATGGTGGGTCTTGGTGTTGGTGTTTTCCTGCTCCACAGTACTGAGGCTCAGGACCTCCCACTGGTTGGCTGAGGTGGGGCTCGCTGCTGGCTTGCTGGGACACTTCCTGTCCTGGAATGGGCTCTCTTTTTACCCAAGTGAGACAGAATTTTCCTGCTGATCTTCCAAGTTTCTTGGGCTAAAAGAGTGTTGCATGCCATCTTTGTTGGTTCAGCTGTTCCAGGATTTGTTTTGGGGTGCTATTTTATGGTTGATTGGAGGTGAATATGGGAGAGTTATGGCAATTTACTGATTACTCTGCCATCTTGGCTCCTGGAAGTAGGGCTCTGTTTGCTTCTAAAGCAAGGGAGTTGTAACCAGAATGGCCTTTGTTTTCTTTTAGTGACTCAGCTTACCTCATTGAGCCTCTGGACGCTGTGGCTTGCTCTTCTGGGGAAGGAAGTCCAGCGACCATGCCAGGAATCAGAACTTCCTGTGTGATGAGTCATGGGGCTGGCTGAGGGGAGGTGTTAGCTCCAGAGCCATGCCCTATTGGGTGTTAACCTGGTCTACGCTAGGGGAAGGGGCCAGCTCAAGAACCAATTGGCTCTGGTCATTCAGGCGGCGCTTGATTATGTCAAAAACTCTATAAGAGGGGAGAGGACAGCTTGAAGCTCTCTCTTTCCTTTTCCAATTGGTGTGGGAGCAACGAGGAGCATGACTCTGGGCCAGCCCTTGCTCTCGGGCCGAGCCCAGATGTTAGTAACTATGAATTGTATTGGGTCTGTCTGTTGATATTTGTAACTTGTTCGTATTTTGGTTTTGAGGTTCAGGGTGCTGGTTTGTTTTACCCCGAACTAAATGAATGTTTTGAACGTCAGGGTGCTGGCTTTTTTCCCCTGAAGTATGTGAATGAATCTGTATTTGGTATATCTCTTGATGCTTGTCTGTATGCTCCCCTGAACTAACTGAATGCTAACTAAATGCTGGTGTTTTTCCCCTGGACTAAATGAATGTTGTTTGTATGCTAACTGAATGCTGGATTAAAGTAAGGTGGTCAACCACTTCACCGTGCTTTCCTCGTTTAAGCAGATAAATAGAACCTGTGCTTTCCCGGCATCCCGGCAGCCTCCTGGGTCCCAGCAGCATCCTGGGTCCCAGCAGCCTCCTGGGTCCCGGCAGCCTCCTGGGTGCTGGCTGTGGGTGCATCTTATGCCCCCACAGAAGCTGCTAGCTGGGTTGTTAAAACAGGAGTACAGCTCATTCTGATATATCTGGGAACAGAACCAATAATTATTCAAATTGAATTGGATACCAAGGTAAAAGAGAAACTAAAAAATGAGGTTAGTGGCCCACTTGCAAGAAATCATCAGAATCAAAGACTGGGGCACTAAAATAGTAGAAATGAAGAGTGCAACTATTTGGATTCTGGTTTCTAATCCATGCTTCTATCCTCTTCCATTTTATGGGTAAACTCATGCCATTCAAATTAACAGTTATGATAATTAACTATATATTTCCCTCCATTCTATTTTGTTCCATTTATCCTTCTCACTCTTTTTTTATACTCTGTCTCCTCAAAAGTCTATGTCCTTCCTCCCTGCTTCTCTCTTATCCCTTTCCTCTCCTATTTTCCTATTGGTTAAGTTATGTTTCTATACACACACAGTGTATATGTGTATACATCCATCCAAATATCTATCTATTCTTTCCTTTTTGAACCACTTTCAATGAGAGTTAAGTTCAATAATTGCCTGCCAAACCCCAGTTTCCTTCTCTATTGTGAAAGCTCTTACTTGCATGCCCCTTTTATGTGAGAAAACTTTCCCCGTTCTACCTCTCCCTTTCCCCTTCTGCTAGTGAATTCCTTTCTCTCACCCCTTTTCTTTTGGAGATTATTCCAACAAAATCAACTGACACCTATACACTCTTCTATGTAAACTCCTTTTAACTGTCCTAATAATGATAAACTTCTTAGAAGTTATTGTATCACCTTCAATATGGGAGTGTAAACAGTTAAACCATATTAAGTCCCTTATGATTTCTCTTGAATGTTTACTTTCTTACTCTTCTCTTGAATTTTATGTTTTAATGTCAGTTTTCTATTCAGCTTTAGTCTTTTCATCAAGAATGTTTGAAAATCATTTATTTAATTAAATATAAATTTTTATCCAAAGGATTATACTTAATTTTAAATTGTAATTATTGTAATAGGTTGTAATTATAATTGCTTTGCCTTCTGAAATATCATATTCCAACCCTTCTGCTCCTTTAATGTGAAAGCCATGAAATCTTGTGTGATCTTGACAGTGACTCCATAGTATTTGTATTGTTTCATTGTGACTTCTTGGAGTATTTTCTCTTTGACATAGGAGCTCCGGAATTTGGCTATAATGTTTCCTAGGAGTTTTTATGTTGGGATCTCTTTCAGGAGGTGATCAGTAGATTCGATTTAAATTTTACTCTCTGGATTTAAGATATTGGGATAGTTTTCCTTGATAATTTCTTGAAATATGATGTTTAGGCTTTTTCTTTAGTCATGGTTTTCAGGTAATCCAATATATCTTAAATTATTTCTCCTCAATCTATTTTCTGGGTTAGTTGCTTTTCCAATGAGATACTTCATATTTTCTTCTATTTTTTTCATTCATTTGATTTTGTTTTATTTTTTTTTAATGTCATGAAATCATTTGCTTTGACTTTCTCAATTCTAATTTTTAATGATTTCTTCAGTGAGATTTTGTAGCTCTTTTTTCCCATTTGGCCAACTTTGCTTTTCTATGTAGGGAAAAAAAATTCGGTTGTGAGTACTTTTGCCAATTTTGCTTTTTAAGGAGTGCTTTTCTTTATTGAATTTTTGTGCCTCTTCTTCCATTTGAACTATTCTGCTTTTTAAGGGATTTTTTTCTTCAGTGAATTTTTGTGCTTCTTTTACCACGAGGACAATTCTGCTTTTTAGAATTGTTATTTTCTTCAGCATTATTTTGCACTTCCTTTACCAAGTTGTTAGTTCCCTTTTCATAATTTCCTTTCATCATTTTCATTTATTTTCCCAATTTTTCCTCTACCACTCTTATTTCTCTTTTCAAAACTCATCCAGAGATTCTTTTTTGATTTGGGTCCAAGTACTATTTTTCTTTTTTTTCTTTAAATTTTGCATTTAATTTTTCCCAATGATGTGTAAAAACAATTTTCAAAATTTGTTTTTTTTAAAAATTTGAGTTCCAAATACTTCTTTTCCCTCCTCACTCCCCTCATTGTGGAGGCAAGCAATTTGATACATGTTATACATTTGTAGTCATGTAAAATACATTTCCATATTAATCATTTTGTAAAAGAAAACAAAGCCAAAAATAAAAAAATGAGAAAAATAAAGTTTAAAAAATATGCTTCTATCTGTATTCAGACTTCATCAATTCCTTGTCTGGGGATGGATTAGATTTTTCATCATGGGTCTTCTGGAATTTTCTTGGATCATTGTATTTCTGAGAATAGCAAAGTCATTCACAGTTCATCACAATACAATATTGCTGTTACTGTGTACAATTTTCACCTGGTTCTTTTCATTTCAATTTACATTGCTTCATCTAAGTCCAGGTTTTTCTGAGAGCACCTAGCTCATCATTTATTATAGCAAAATAGGGTTCCATCACAATCTTGTAACACAATTTGTTCAGCTATTCCCCATGGACATCCCCTCAGTTGCCAGTTCTTTGCCACCAGAAAAGAGCTAGAATTTTTTTCTTTTAGGCTTTGGTCATAGCTATTTTCATGCCATTGTCTTCTTCTGAGTTTATGTCTTGCTCTAACTGGTCATTGTAGTAGCTTTTTAGGGTCAAGGTCTTTGTTGTTCTTTGTTCATTTTTCTGGCCTATTTTTTGACTTTTAATTTTAGGTTAAAGTTGGGCTCTGTTCCCTGTGTGGTACTATCCTGAGTTTCAGGCTTTTTTTGCTGCTATTTCCAGAGACAGTTCTGGGAGGTTTGTAAATTTTGGGTGCTTCCAAGGTAGTGTGATTGTATCTGTCCTGGTTTGCATTCTGGTCTTTACCCAGGAAGGGCTCTTCGTCCCCTGCAGCCACAAGTGCTACTCCACTTCTCTGCCCTGGAAGTGTAACTCCAAACCATGTATAGATAATATAACAGTTTCCTGCACCCCATGACAATTCAGGGTCCCTGTGATCTCATTTTGAGTAGGTGACAAACTTCCTTACTGTCCCTGGGCTAATAGTTCTCAAAACTACTGTTGCTGCCACAGTGGCAGCTGTCTCCAAGGTCCACTATTGGTGCTGCCACCATATGGGCTCTGTGGGGTCACTGAGCCTGGACTGGAAAAATGTCTCCAACTGTTTATTGACTTTGCCACTCTAAAATTTGATTTGATGTATTATTTTAAAGTTTTTTGGAAGGAAATGTTGGGAGAGTTAGGTTGAGTTGCTGCCTCTACTGAGCCATCTTGACTCTGATCATGAACTTGTGTTATTTTCCTTTATTGTAACTGCATTTAAATATTATTGGTTTCCTTTGTAATCTTGTGTGTTTAAAAACATTCTGAGAAGAGACCCATAGGCTTCACCAGAGTTCTAAAAGGGTTCACAAGAAAGAAAAGTTTGGGAACCCTGGCCCTGGCTATATTGACCTATTACTATTTCATAACTTGACAAATGATGTGTTTCCTCAGGGTCTGTTCTGAGCATCATGAGTTCCAGGAGAAGGGCCTCCATCTAGGAGAGAGGGGTCATTGAATAATTTTTCAAATTTATGTTTCAAATGTCTTTTAGCCTTTTCCCCTTTCCCTGAGCTCTGAGGGTAATACAGAGAGTGAAACATTTGAAGACTGGGAAACACTTGTATGAGGTGTTGAGCAATCTGTCCCATGACATGGGTTTCCTGGTCATTGTGCACCTGATATGGAATTTCCCATAAAGGGAAACTCCTATTCAAAATTATATTGGGCACTATTGTGGCTGTAGCCTTTCAGGCAGGAAAGGCCTCCATTTACTCAGAAGCCTAAGCTCTTCATATCCTTTAGATGTTGATGACTGCAAAAAAGTCTAATTGTAGATTTTCAGATGAACCATGGTGAGGTTACTTCTGTCCTTGTCATTTTGTTGCAGGTTTATCAGGATTTTGCAAATTACAGACAGAATAAGAGGAAGTTACCCTACTCACTGAAACAGAAAATGATTGACCTAGGACCAGCTTCTTAAAGCTCAGCCACATTATTTTTGCCTGAATGGGATAGGCCAGTTAGGGAAATGGCTAATGGATGTACAATGGATTGAAGTGTCACCAGGTGACTATTCTTAGATCTCAAAATCTCATCCTGGAGTTATTGTTTTGGAGCCAGTACTATTTTCACTCAATGAAGGCAAGTTTACGTATCTTTTGTGTAAGTCGTCTGGTCCACTGGTATGGCTAAGAAAATCTATATTTCAAAAACATTGAGTGGAAATTCCCCAGAGACAGTAGATTTAGCTGCCATGTCTACCAGATTGTTGCCTTACTATTCTCAATTCTTCATGAATGTGCAGCTTTCATTTTCACACTTACTATTTTATGGGGCAGAAGGATTCATCACTTGGAGTCCATTATCTACTGGACTCCCAGGCTAGGTAAGAAAGCTCACATATTTCCAAAGCCTCCAAATCATGTACCACATCAAAAGCGTATCAGCCAACCTCTGCCAACTTGCAGTTTCTGTTTAAACCCCTGATACCAGTACCCCAAGCTTACCATACAGGAAGATATCCTTTTTGCAGAATCCAATAACCTGAAGACATTCACCCTAGTTTGCTTTAAGGTAAAAACCATCCCCAAATTTTTGAAAGTCCAAGTTTGTTGGGAGCACCTCACATGTCTAATCTGGGGAAATAGGCTGCATCAGTGAGGTTGGAACAATCATTAGGAACCCCTTCCTCTGGTAGCGGATGAAAAGTAGTGGGATTTTCCATCTCTATTTTCACTATTGTTTATTCAGGGATGCCTGATGAAAGGAACAGTAAGCTTTACTGTAAAAGATTCGCAGTCCTCTTGCCACAGTCAGAAGCATTTAGTAGGAAGGGAAGAAGAAGGTGATTTCCAATTTATCATGTATGCAGCTTGATTTTCCCTAGTTATTTGCGTGTTCTCTTACCCATTAGGTTGTGACTTCTTGAAAACAGGGACTGCCTTTTACCTTTCTGTATTCCTAGCACTTTGCACAGTGCCAGGCCCATAAGAGGTGCTTAATAAATGTTCATTGATAGTTTGATTGGTATGGCACTAAAGGAATAAGTTCATTTACTTTTTATTATATTATGTTATATCATATCATATTGTATCATATCATATATTATATCATATTATATTGTATTGTATTGTATTATATTTATTATACATTTTTATTATATTAGCTCAGCTAACTCACGAGCAACTGATGTTTTTTTCCAATTATTTATTTCTGATTTTATTTGTGTTCATATAGTTCCTGGGTTTATTTTGGCAAGTAGACTCCCAAATATTTTATAATGTCTATTGTAACTTTAAATGAAATTTCTCTTTCTATCTCTGGCTGTTGGGCTTTGTTAGTAATATATAGAAATGCCAAGGATTTATTTGGGTTTATTTTATATCCTGCAACTTTGCTAAAATCATTTATTATTTCAAGTAGTTTTTTTTCACTTGATTACCTAGGTTTCTCTAAGTATTTTATTTATTTTATTATTTTATAGAGCTAGAAAAAATAATAACGAAATCCATCTGGAAGAACAAAAAGTCCAGAATATCAAGGAAATTAATGAAAAGAAATGATAGGGAAGGTGGCCTAGCCATACCAGATCTTAAACTGCATTATAAAGCAGCAGTTATTAAAACTGCTTGGTACTAGCTAAGAAATAGAGTGGTGGATCAGTGGAATAGGTTAGATACACAAGACACAGTCAATTACTATAGAAATCTATTGTTTGATAAACCCAAAGACTCCAGCTTCTGGAATAAGAACTAGCTGTTTGACAAAAACTGCTGGGAAAACTGGAAAATACTATGGCAGAAATTGGGCATGGACCAATATCTTAGACCATATACCAAAATAAAGTCAAAATGAGTTCATGATTTAGATATAAAGGCTGATACTATAAATAATTTGGGAGAGCAAGGCACAGTTTACCTGTTAGGTTTATAGAGAATGGAAGAATTTCTGACCAAACAAGAGATACAGAACATTGCAAAATGGATAACTTTGATTACATTAACTTGAAAAAGTTTTTTACAAACAAAGCCAGTGCAACCAAGATTAGGAGGGAAGCAGAAAACTGGGAGAGAATTTTTATAACTAACGTCTTTTATGAAGGCCTCATTTCGAAAATGTATAGAGAAATGAGTCAAATTTAGAAGAATACAAGTCATTCCCCAATTGAGAAATTATCAAAGGATAGAACAGGCAGTTTGCAGAGGAAGAAATTACAGATATCTATAGTCATATAAAAAATGCTCTAAATTCTTGATTAAAGAAATGCAGATCAAAACAACTGTTAGGTACAGCATCACATCTGTCAGTTTGGCTAATATGACAAAACAGGAAAATTATAAATGCTGGAGAAGATGTGGGAAAATTGGAACACTAACACATTGTTGGTGGAGGTGTGAATTGACCCAACCATTCTGGAGAGCAATTTGGAACTATGCCAAAGGGCTACAAAACTTGCATACCCTTTGACCCAGCAATACCACTTCTAAGGCTACATCCGAAAGAGATAATACAAATGGGAAAAGGACCCACATGTACAAAAATATTTACAGCACCTCTTTTTGTAGTGGCAAAGAATTGGAAATTGAGGAGATGCCCATCAATTGGGGAATGATTGAACAAGTTGTGGTATATGAACATAATGGAATAGTATTGTGCTATAAGAAATGATGAGCAGATAGACTTCAGAAAAACCTGGAAGGACTTACATGATCTGATGCTAAGGGAGGGGAGCAGAACCAGGAGAACATTATACACAATTACAAACACATTATGCAATTGACTAACTTTGATAGACTTGGCTCTCCTCGGCAATGCAAGGTTCTAAGACAACTCTAAAAGACTCATGGTGGAAAATGGTTTCCACATCCAAAGAATTATGGCATCTGAGTGCAAATTGAAGTAAACTATTTGCTTTCTATTTTTTGTTTTGTTTCTTCTTTCTCATGGTTCATTACATTGGTTATAATTCTTCTCTGCAACATGACTAATGTGAAAATATGTTTAATGCAAATGTATATGTAAAGCCTATATTAGATTGCATGCCATCTTGGGAGGGAGAGGGGGAGAAAATTTGGAACTCAAAAGCTCATGGAACTGAATGTTGTAAACTAAAAAAATTAAATTAATTAAAAATGACTTACTGATAAGCTGTATCATAAAGTATTATGGGACAAAACTCTCCCACTGTTTGATTTCAGATAAATGTCTTAAATGCCATTTGGAGTAGCCAATACATGCATTAGAACTCCACATACTCAAAGGATATAATGACCAGGCCAATGACCTAAAAGGTAAGAAACATTTTTGCTTAGAGAAGAAGCAGATCAATGGGTAAACTGAGTCAATAAACTCCTAAAATTTGCTGTAATGGGGTTTGGTACACAACAGAGCATTTGGGATGAAATCTCCTCCCATGGCGAAGCTGAAGAGCCTATTTTTAGAGAAGTCACAATGATGTGGAATAGATGTGATTTGGAGGGATTGTAGAGTATACATAGATATTTTAAAGCTGTTTCATATCTAACCATATTTTGGGAAGAGAATTGTTCTTTTATCGGCTTCATGGCTGGGACTAGGTACATCTTCAAATGAGTGAATCAGCCTTCTTTAAGCCTTATGACCATTCTCTTTGAGCTGTACTCTTGGGGGATTTTGGTGCTTAGTATAAGGTGAGAGACAATGGGCCTAAGCTTTTGGTTGCTAAGATGAGGACTCATCACTCTGTCAGGTCACACTTAGAGGTGTTCCAACTTGTTTGGAAACAATATTAAATAGGAATTGAGGGAAAAGGTTTTAGGTAAAATTTACATTTATTCTATATATACATTTATTATATCTTTGAATTCAGTATCCCTCTAAAACGGCTAGTTGAAAGTTAAGTAGTTAATTAACTGATATGCTAAATGCAAGAGATCAAAGTTGGGAGGAACATAGCCAGTGGGCATTTGAGCCAATGGCAGTAGAAAAGAGACATCACAAATTCTTCAGAGTACCCTAGAATCATGAGAGGGAGATGTAGGCTGGCTTTGGAAGATAGGATCAGAAAGGAACTTGATATATACTCTTTTAATGTCATCTTTTCAACCTTGCCAGCAATTCATACCCACTTAATTGACTGTAGCATTTGTAGACAAAGGCAATACTTCTTTTGAGTAGCCATTGGCATTTTCATAGGCAACATGCAACTAAAATAATTGTTCTAAGATTGTTTTTCCTTGATTCAAACATGACAAATAGAAATGAAAATTCTAAGACATTCTACCTCACAAAGCAAGTCCCACTGTTTACAATTTTGGGCAAGATACTGCAAGTTGACATTAATCCCAATAAGTTCACAGTAAATGACAGTAATTGAAAATATTCATCATTTGTGAATACAAGCTCTTTCTGAAAACTTTTCAGCATTCTCTCTTTTCTAGATTTTAATGTAGTCTGATGCAAAATAAAACTTCAGATGCCAATAAGATAGCAACAAATCTGGGATATTACAGGGAAAATGAATGTATGATAGACATAGAATCCTCGCAACACCCAAACCATTAATTCTACTTTTAGCCTAGTTTTCACATCTCCTGTGTGGGGAGATAACTCATGTGTAAAGGTCCACTCATCAATTGCCAACCCAACTGCCACACATAAGGCAAACAAGCCAGTTTAGCTGAAGTAGCAAGGCACCCTGAGGGAAAGATAAGAGATGGCACATGCTAAGCAAGTCAGACCACCACCACCACCATCTCGATCACCATCTCCTCTCAGATCCTGATGAGGACAGCCCAGGACCCTGAACCCAAGACCCTTGAGAATAATAACACTTTCAGCACAGTGCTCTAAGCCAATGTCCTAGTAATCACCACCTGTGGAGGTGCAGCCTGGGAAGCAGGCCATTATGGCACTATAGCTACAGCTACTCAAGACCCAAAAAAGAAAGTTCTTGCCAACAAAGTCTTTGGCACTGTCAAATAGTCCAACATTATGGACTATTTTATGATGTCATTTTATGAGTCAAAATGTCATTGAATAAGAAGTATTAACATCTCATACTTTGCCTCTGCACTTGGAAGTCCATGGACTCTTCAATTGGGATTGCATATGAAAACTTCCGTATGTGTTGGCACCCTCATTAAAATGTCAGTTTCTTGGGAGCAGTCTTTCTTTTCTATTTGTATTCCCAGATGTTAGCATGGCACTTTACACATAGTAAGTGCTTAATAAAAGTTTCATTCATTCACTCACTCACTCACTCATTCATTCGTTCATTCATGATAGTTCTCTCAAAACCTGTAAGGCTCCAGTCACAGGTAATAGAGATGGCTTAATGTATTGCCTACAACACCAACTGCACATGCATTTTAAACTAGGGCCCCATAGATACAAAACTGAATTCCTGAGCTCATGGTCTTGGGACTCTGTGAAGTTCCTTTCTTAGGACTTTATTTCTTTTCAATGACATGAAACAGAAACTCTAATCTTGGGAAGAGAATCCTTTGTGCATAATATAAAACTCTCACTGGAACTAACAAACACATTTGCGCTCAGAGATGTAAAGGTGGTCTGCTATTTCATTACTTCACCCAATTTTACAGCATCATCTAACTAACAGATGGGACAATAAGAAATTATGATGCATAATAATCAATCCATAATTTATCCCGTTAACTTCCAGAGATTCCATAATAATCAGTAGTTACCCAAATCACCATATAAATAATTTGTATACTGTATTTAAAAATGTAGCCATCCTCCTAACAAATTCCTATAGGTTACCATTGATACCTATTTAGTTCTTCAAACATAAGTTCCATTGGTCAATTACATAGTCATGTATGAAGTTGACTATATTTTAATAAATCACACTTTTCCTGTGTTTGAATAACTTTAAGGATTTCAAGCCAGAAAATCCCCATATCATTGTTATTAGTTCCCCTTACACTTTAGCAAATGAATCATTTGAAAATTATCCAGTTTGAAGATTACATGAAAATTCTCTTTACTAAATTCTAGCTCTTCAAAAATAATTTGTGAACAGCATGTATAGACGACAATTAGAAAGTCAAATTTCTAAACTAATTGCAGAAAGCTCAGTGAAATGAGCAATGATAACCATAGTACATCATATTTATCCATCTATCATCTATCTATCTATCTATCTATCTATCTATCTATCTATCTATCTGTCTGTTTGTCTTTCTGTCTATCTCTTTTTGCATAATGGCAAAACAATGCAAATTAAAAATAGGCTTATTATAATAACAAAATGCATATAATTATAAACATACTTGCAAAGAAACAAATAGAAGCAAAATAGCATTACTAAAAGATGTAGCTGTGATAAGTGGAAAATACTTGATCAAACAATAAATTAATTGATAAAGACAATCAAAAGCATTGACACTCTGAAATGCATTAACATTTGCATCAATGACTATATATAATTACATGTAAAATACATACTATGTTACTAAATAATTGGTTATGTATGTAACTACTTCTCCAGTTTTACCTATAACACCATGCTAGTATGGTCACAAACACATTAGTATAGATATTTTGTGATCTATCCCTATAGTTGAACTGGTTCATAGTTAAGGTCTAATGATAATCTCCATCAGAAGTTCTACTCCTGACTTTGCTGAGGGTCCCTGTCTGCAGTACTTCTAGGTTCTGAGGATTAACTCTGTGCCCTAGGAATCTACACTGCTGAAGAAGTTCCAGGCAAGAAGGCCTGTCACATTTTCTGAACTGGGACCCACTTCAATCCAAGGCAAAGTTATTGGGTTTCAAATCAAAAGGTCTTCTTCACATGAAAGATCTCTCTTCTGATTCAATATCTGGTTCAGACAGTCTTTGTATATAAGGGTCCATAACTTCTTCCCTCCTGTTTCTCAGAGAGTCCAACTACCTTTTAACAGGCAATAGGTAGCTGTGGTGAATTGTCTTTACAGGGCCCCTCATCACCCAGAGGATACTCGTGCTATGAGCATGCAAGTTGCTTAGTCTCTTTTCATCTTGGAACAGAACAATTTTCTATCAATCTGTTAACGTATGTCTCTTGAACACCAAGGTTTCTCAGCAAAATTTTGTGTCCTTGTTGAAAATCTTGATCATGAACTTTGAAATCATTTGTTCCTATCAGAATCCTTTTCAGCTGAAGTCCTGGTTGATGAATGTGCTTCTTTTAGGTGGAACAATGGATGGATAGAACTCCGGATCTGATATCAGGAAGACCTGAACTCAAATTTAAACCCAAATGCTTACTAGCTGTGTAACTCTGGGCTATTCACTTAACCTCTGTCTGTTTCAGTTTCCTCATCTTTAAAATGGGGATAAAAATAGTACCTATCTCACAACAGGGTTGTTATAAGGATCAAATGAGATAATATTTGTAAAGAGCTTTACTGACCTTAAAGTTTTATGTAAATGCTAGCTATTATTAGTCTACATGAGTATTCACATCCCCTCTACCTCTAGAGCCTCCAAAGCACACATACGTAGGCATGCATCTTACTCAAATATTAATAGGGCTGATGTGAAGCCAACAACTTCAGTTCAGATGGAATTATGCACTTATACTAGAAATGCCACATGTTTTGGTCTCACTGTTCCTAAGTTGTTCAGCAGTGTGCTATTGATGATGCTGTTGCTTGGTATTTCTTTCTTTTTCTTTTTTTTTTGGAGGGGGGAAGGCAAGGCAATTGGGGTTAAGTGACTTGCCCAAGGTCACACAGCTAATAAGTGTGTCAAGTGTCTGAAGCCAGATTTGAACTCAGGAACTCCTGACTCCAGGGCCCGTGCTCTACTCACTATGCAACCTAGATGTCCCTTGATTGGCATTTCTTTAACATCATTTCTGAGAATTTCAACCATAGACAAAAGAATTATTCTAGATTATTCCCAGAATTGTTGAGAGTTGCTTAGGTGGATTCTCTGAGTATCTTCTTGGGCAAATCTTGCTCATGCCAAAAGAACACAGAGTACACAAACACACACACACACACACACACACACACACACATGCACACACATATGTATATATGTATATGTAAGTACATATACATATATATGTGTGTCTATATAATTTGAATACAGCTGAATTTTTTCAATAAACAAAAATCTATTTTTCCCTTCCACCTCTCCTGCAATGGTAAAAAAACAAACAAACAATAAAATCTTTTGAAGAAATATGCCTAATTAAGCAAAACAAATTTCCACATTGGCCATGATAAAAAAAAAAGTCTCATTCTGTACCCTGAGTCCATCAATTCCCTGTCAGGAGATGGGTTATTTTTGAACCTTTGATATTTGATCTTCAGTCCTCTGGAATCCTGGCTAGTCATTACATTGATCCAAGTTGTAAAGACTTTCATAGTTTTGTTTGTTTGGTTTTTACAATGCTGTTTTTATTATATATTTAATTCTCTGTGTTCTGCTTACTTCACTCTGCTTCATTTAATACAATACTTCCTGGGTTACTTTGAAATCAACTATTTCATTATTTCTTATAGCATAATAATATTACATTACACACTATTAATTTAGGGGCTCCCCTTCACTTTCCAGTTCTTTGCTGTAACAAAAGAGCTGAAATACATGCGTGTATTTGTATGTAGGGTTTTTTTTTCTTTGATCTTTCTGTGGTAAAATATTTGTAGTGACATGTCTGAGTCAAAGCGTGTGAACAATTTAATGACATTTTTGAGAATGTTGCCGTTTCGCTTTCCAGAATGACTGGACCTTACGGTTCCACCAACATTACATTAGTGTGCCTATTTTCCCACAGCCCTTCCAAGAACTGACATTTTCTTTTTTGGTCAGCTTTGCAAATCTAATGAGTATGAGGTTCAAAAAACTCAGAGTAGCTTTTATTTTAATTTATCTAAATATTAATGATTTGAAACATTTCATGAGATCATTAACAGCTTAGTTTTCATTTGAAGATTGTCTTTCACATCTTTTGATCATTTAATTTTGGGGGAATAGTTCATTTTTATAAATTTAAATCAGTTCCTTCAGATGACTTTCACTATTATTTTTTCTAGCTCTATAAATCAATGCTTTGGTAATTTGATTAGTATACTACTGGATAACTAAATTAATTTATATATTTATATGCATATACATGCATACATTTTATTAATATAGTATTAAATTAATTTAGATACTTTTATACATAAGCATAATTAAGCAGTAGTGATCATAATAAGCATTCTTGCTTTATCCCTGATATTATTGGAAATGTCTCTGACCTTTCTCAATTACGTATGTTTACTCTTAGATGCAGATGAATATCATTTATTATATAGCTTGATCAATTTTGTTTTCTAATTTGAATCTACTTAAATAGTCCATTTGTTCTTTTCTTATATGGGACATTATATATTTTTGTAAGGACACATCCATTTTCTTGAAATTATCATTCTTGGCAATGTAATTATACAAAATAGTTTCAGATAATTTCCTTCATTTCCTCTTCATTTGTTGTGAGTCCTTTTTCATTTTTTGATATAACTTGGTTTTCTCTCTTTTTAAAAATTAAATTAGTTAACCATTTATCTATTTTATTAGTTTTTTTTAAAGTAGTTCCCGGATCAGTCAATCTAACAACCCTTTTCTTTTCAATTTTATTAATCTCTTTTTTTAATTTTCAGAATTTCTACTTTGTTATTTAGTCAAGGATTTTAAAATGTCATATTTTTTTTAAAAAATTGCATGTTCAGTGCATTCATTTGTTCTATCTTTTTGTTGATATGAGAGTCTAAAACTGCAAATTTTCTCCTTCTTAAGCTGCACAGCATTAGTTTTGAATTTTTCAAGTTATTGACATTTTCTTCAATAATTTTTTAATCATTTTTGTAATCCCCCCCATCTACTAGTTCTTTGTTGTTGCTGTTGTTGTTGAGTCATTATAGTTGTGTCTGACTCTTCATGACTCCATTTAGGGTTTTCTTGGCAAAGATGCTGGAGTTGTTTGTCATTTCCTTTTCCAATGAATAAAGGCAAATAGAGGTCAATTGACTTGCCCAGGGTCACACAGCTGCTAAGTGCCTGAGGCTGTATTTGAATTCAGACCTTCCTGACTCCAGGCCCAGCGCTCTATCTATTGAGTCACCTTGCTACCTCAGTTCTTTATAATTATGCTATTTAGTCTTCAATTAATTTTAATTTTTTTCTTTAAGGACTCATCAATAAGTAAAATTTTAATTGTACTATGATTTACAAATAATGCATTTTGTATTTCTACTTTTCTTTCAAAACTAATCGTCATTTTTTTGCAAAAGGAAGACATAGCTGAATGATAGGGTTCTATCATTTCTAGTTTTTCTAAAGTTCTATTAAGGTCACTAACTTCTTTACTATTTATCTTGTTTTTAGATTTTTCTAGTTCTGAAAAGTGTACACTAAGGTCCCCCATGTGGTTTTATCATCTATTTATCCCTCCAATTTAATTAACTTTTCCTTTAAGATGCTATGGTAGTATGTGTATGTATACTATATGTTATATGCATGCATACATATGCACAATATATGTATATACACACATAAATTGGTGTTACATATATTGTTTCTCATGACTGTGGTTTTATCTGAAATCATGATTGCTATCCCTAATTTTTTTTTGTTGTTTTTCTTTCTGGAGGGTGATCTGTTGAGATAGGCAGGGTGTTTGATAGATCAAGGCCCTCCCTTGGGTCCACCTTCATGGCAAATATTACTCTTGTGTTCTGTAAAAGTCTAGGAAGCCTGCTTGACAGAAAGCTGGAACATATAGAAGTATAATCTGTGGGAGTTATGGATATATTTTTACATGTATATGCATATACATATACATGCAGCATAGTGAATACATTTGACCACATCACCAAAATATAACTAATGACAACTTGTATAACAGGAGTTATTTAAAAGACATTATCAAGTATATTTATAATCAGAAGAGGAGAATAGGCCAGTTTTAAAAAAATGAGACACAGCAGATGGACAACCCAACCGTTAGCACCCCTAAGGTACTAAAAGAACAAAAGGAAGGCCTTCAGTCCACTAGACAGATTTTTCTTAGATGATTTATTTAAAAAAACCATTAAGGTATCTCACAGAATGAGAAGAAAGGGATTGAAATCAGATCTGGTGGTGGCAGTATCCGTATCATTGCTTTTGGGTGCTATGCCTCAAAGTCCAGAGTAACTTTACTTATCCTGAGATATACAATTTCATTATTTTTCTTCCTCCAGGTAAGGAGAAGACTAACTGCCTCAATTTATCTAAGAAAATTCCCAACCTTCCAAGAAAGGCTCCTGTTTATCCCACTCCACTTCTAGAATGTTCTATGATGTCTTAGATTGTTCCTCCTGCAGTCAAATACTTTTGTTCTTGCTCAGAAACATTTTTGAAGGGGACTGGACCTTTAATTTCATAGGTATATGGAATTCTTGGTAAGAAACTTGCCAATGGAGATCACAATCTTCTCTACAACTTATAGTCTTAGTTGCCTAGAGATTAGAGAAGTTGCTTAATTGGTCCTGGATCATGCAGCCAGTTTTTGTAAACCTGAAGTCCATTCTATCCACTACCATAGGCTGCCTCTTGCAACATAACACAGTAACAATATATATATATTCTCACATAAAACATAGCATAAAACCATGTTTCTTTGAGGCTTGTGTTACATTCTAACACAAACCAATGAAATCATAGATCTGCCAAAGCACCGCTATCTTAGGATCTTAGCAAGAATAAAGAATAACAGATGGAGAGTTTGAGTGTTGCACTTGGAACTATGAAATTAACAACAAAAAAAACCAGATGAAGGCCTATAGCACATTATGGTTTTTCAAATTAAATTAATTTTTTTTCAATTAACAAGCATTCATTTTCTCCCCAACTGAATAACTAAAAATAAATAAATAATAAAACTTGTAATAATTATGCATAGTCAAGCAAAGCAAATTCAAGCATTGGCCATGTCCAAAAATGCATTTCTTGTTCTGCCTCATGAATCTATGCCCTCTCTTAGGAAGTGGTATCATATTTCATCTCCAGTCCTCTGGTTGAAAATTTTTTTTATTGTACTATCAGAGTTCTCAAGCCTTTTGAAGATATTATAAATATATATGTGTATATATATGTGTACATATATACATATATATATATAGTTATTGTTTAAATTGTCCCCTTGTTTTGGCTCACTTTATCACATGTCTTTCCAGTTTTCTCTGAAACTATCCATATCATTATTTCTATGTCATAAGAACATTCAATTACATTCATATACCATAATTTGTTGAGCTATTCTTCAACATATGGGCATCCCCTAACTTTCCAATTCTTTGCTATAACAAAAAGAGCTACTATAAATATTTTTGTGCATATGGGTCCATTTCCTCTTTCTTTGATATCTTTAAGGCTTAGACTTAGTAATGGTATCATTGGTATGTACAGTATAGTGACTTTTCGGGCATAGTTCCAACTTGCTTTCCAGAATGGTTGAACCAATTCCCAGCTCCACCAACAGTGTGTTGGTATGTCTGTTTCCTTCAGCTCCTCCAATTGTCATTTCCCTTTTTTATCATCAGTGACAATCTGATGGGTGTGAGGTAGAATTTCAGACTTGAATTAATTTGCATTTCTCTATTAATGAAACACGTTTTGAAAAATATATTTGTTGATAGTTTAGATTTCTCAGTCTGAAAATGGCCTATTCATGCCAGTTAGGTGAATGGATATTGTTCTTATAAATTTGAATCAGTTGTTAACCTATCTTATACTGTTATCATAGTAGATTGACATAATTTTCTCTGTTACTTGATTCTCATAATTTTAACTGCATTTGTTTTTCTGTGCAACACCATTTTAATTTAATTGGGATATGGAATTCTTCACAATTTTGTGAGTCACTTTCATATAGGGGCCATACAACCCTTTCCTTTGTTGTTCTAATTTTAATATATTTTCTGACAAAATGAGCACCTACAGCATATTGGGCACATTCTCTATGAAGAATTTATGGAAATACAGGGAAAAGATTTTCATGGTGATATTGTAAATGTGTTACTATCTGCATAAAGAGAAGAAATACCCAAAACTATGTTAGATCAGCTCCACTCAAGTAGTGAAGAATTATTATTCTCAACAAAAAAATGCTAAGATGGATCTGTGGTTTAATTCATTTGTATCTTCTTCCAACAATGACTGTAACTCATTCCATAAAACTCCTGTCCATATTCTTCTAAATGGTTTCTACAGGGAGCCCACACAATGTGTTGAAGATGTTCCATGCTTTCTCTTAACATCAAAAGCCTTTGGACTGTACACCTGCAATTTTTCACTCTCACTACATTTACAGCCCTAATTCATTTCCCTGACATCTTTTGCTCCCCTTTTCTTTGAAATTTCTCGTAGGTTATGTGTTTTGACCTACTCATATCCATCATGTGCTCTTTTTTCCCTTCTTTGTGATACTGACTTTCAATAATTGAAGATAAGTAATGTATTCCTGAAGGAAAATAGTACTTTGGATGTATTCCTTACCTTCTGAGGTTAATTCCATTAAATACTATATTCCCACAGTATAGTCCATGATGCTAGCACTTGGGATGGAATACTGGACTAACGGGAAAAGAAATATGACCCAGTTTATCATTTCTTATATTTATATGTTTGAATAGAAGTCCCATAAAAGACAAGTATTCCAAATCAAAACCTTCATAAGCAGAAACAATAAAAATGGAGATATGTAATTATTTACTCTCCCTGTATAATAATCATAGCATGGTTGATTTGTTAGACATGTTATAAAGCAATTATGCTCTAAATTCCAGCAGATTGTACCTTGTACCTAAAATCCTCCTACCCTGTGATGGTGGTAATAGGAGCAGTGCAAAAGTACCTAAAAGTTGTCAGAAGCATCATATTTGTCTCATAAAGGAATTCGATATTTTCTCTTTACGTACAAACAATTTACATAAAATCAAAATTACTTATCATTTAAATGTTTGGTATAATTCTTTCACAAATTTATCCCATCTTGCATATTTTCCCTTTGCAAGTTAATTTATTATTTGTTTTTTTTTCTCCTGAAATTTGGTTATTTAATTTACTTCTTTAATCTACCTGGATACTTTTTTTTTGAGAATGTGCATCCATTTCATTTATCAGTTGTGTTGGCATAAAATTGGGCGAAAATAGTTTCTAATAATTTCCTTTATTTCCTCTTCATTTATTTGTTGAGAATTTTCTTTTTTTTTGTTTTTAAATTGTAAAAATTGGTTCTTCTCTCTTTTTTAATCAATTTAGCCAGCCAGATAATTTTCTGTTTCATTTGTTTTGTCCTCAAAACCAAGTTCTTAGGCCAATTTACAATTTCATTTTGTATCTCTTTGTTTTAAGAATTTCTATTTCGTGTTTAGTTAGAATTTTTTAAATTATTGCTTTCTACTTTTTAAAGTAACATACCTAATTCAATGACTTGTTATTTCTTTCTTTTATTGATGAAAGAGTTTGACTTCTAAATTTTCCCCTACAGATTTCTTTGGCTTCATTCAAAAAGCTTTTTGGTATGTTGTCTCGTAATTTCCATTTTGTTTTATGAAATTGCCTGTTGTTTCTATGGTTTGTACTTTGTTCCATCAATACTGTTTTCTTCTTTCAAATGGCAACATGATTTTATTAAAATACTTTAGCGCAATATTAGGGTCAATAACAAGAAATTCATTTTAAGGGAAAGATCTGATCAGCACAAGCACCACATATGATACCATTCGTGGATTTTTAATAATACCTAATAAATGAAAGTTATGATATAAACATTTAATGATTGATATAATAAAATTTTTAGACGAGTAACTTCTGTATGGTCATAGTTCCCTAGTCACATTATTTGGAAAGAAGAAATAAGCAAGTTCTACATAAAAGTATCCAAATTGGATGTAGCTGAAAGATTTTACTAGTTTCATTTACTATGGCCAGCCTATGTAGACCATGAGAAGCAGAAAATATTTCTAGATTCTGTTGGAAATAGTAATATCTTCTGCTCAAGGCAACCTTCAGAGACTAGTAGATCTTAAGTATATCTGATTCTACTATATATATGGAAACACAGCCATATTTAACATTATAAATTTTTATTTTAAGGAATTAATAATAATGATTAAAAAATAGTTTCTCATCCGTATAGATTGACAATGTATATTTCGCCCTGCTTTGTATCAGAGGACAAAATCAGTTCTGGACATTTTTCATTTCAATGGGCTTCAAGTATTCTGATTGATAGCTGCACTATTCCTACTGTATTATAAAAACATTCTAGGAATACTAATAATATGTCCCAATAGTCTGATGTAGTTCCAATGTTTAACAACTTTAAACTGCACTAAGACTTCTGGGAAACTGTGAATAACTCATCATAATATACATATACACATACATATGCATATACACAAAGTGGTCTATTTTTGACCCACCAATTCCTTAGGATTAAATTGTTTAGTTTAAATCAAATTTTCAAAGGTTCTTTATTGATTTATTTTTATTTGTATTATGGATGGGCTTAATGTTTCTGCTTTTCTTACAGCATTTATGATATTTATATCCTAACTGAGGGAATTGAGGGGATGAGGATAGCAATTGGTTAATTGTGGGAATAAAGTGAACCACACTGACTCCAACTTGTGACTCAATTCTGAAGCTAGCTCAGTTTCCTTTTTATTCGATTATGTGTCTAGTCCAGTTTCTGTCTTGTGAGATAACTTTATTCAATTGCAGGACTTGGAAGAAAAACTTATTTTTTTGTTTGAACCTATACCCTCATGGCTGGGAAACTGGACCACCTCTGCCTGCTGCTTAGAGACACTTAACTAAGGCCTAGGTTATTCTGACCAGAAACCTAGCAGGATCCAAGAATTGATGTAAGGAGTTTTCTCATGATTATATATCTCAAGAAAGCCATATGTATTATCTGAAAACTGGCCCCATATTTATCGATTAGTTATTGTTTCCATGTTCCTTTGATTGTTTACAAACACTTTGGGGAGAGTGGGATACCTGTTTTTCTTAATTCAGGAAGCTGCACCTGTCTACTGTCCCCTTCCCAACTTAGAGAGTCTCTGATCTTTCTTCCAATTAGAAATGAGATTACTGAAAGTTGCATTGTTTCCATTTTAATTAATTGGTTTGATTTGATGAATTGTTTTTAATGTATAAAAGCCAGTCTATCCCTGTGTTCAGGGTCTAGTCCCAAGCTAGAGAAGAAGCCTGGTCCTGATTTCTTAGGCAATTGACATGCATTGCTTAATAAATTGATATCCTTGGAAGATCAAACCTTGTTTCCTCAGCCATGTCAACTTTTACCACCCATAACATGTAGTTGTTTATTTTTCGTAAAGATGGCATACATTTGAGAAATATTTATGCACCTTTTGATTCTGTTTTAGCAATTGTCACAGATTTATCATGCCTAAATTTTCCAAAATTCTATTGAGGTCCTTTCTGTTTCATTTATCTTTTTATTAGATTTGCTTAGGTTTTTTTTTCTATAATATGATATTATTTCTTATAGGTACTTAGTTACAATGTCATTTGGTGCATTATATTACTTTATTAAATTTTGATTTTTTTTATCAACTATGGTACCTTTAATCACAATTTAGTTTCCAAGATAATATCTTTAAGCCATGTCTGTTTTTTGCTGTTGTTGAATCTTCTATCATGATTACTATGCCTGTTTTTTTTTTAATTTGCTTCAGGCATAATATATTGTGCTTGTTTTAACTCTATATGAATCTTTATATTTTAATTACTAATGACATGCTATTGGAATCTGTTTTCTAATCCATTCAGCTATGCTTTTCTGTTTCAGGGGTGAGTTCAAACCATTTGAATTGATGATTGTGTTTCTTTTGACATCAGATATTCTTGTTTTTCTCCCATTCTTTGCATCCCATTTCTTTTTTTTTTAAAAGAAGAAAGTAGTAAAAAATGTGATTAATACTTGTAATTTAAAATTAAGGATATTTGATCCTGCTTCTCTGCTCCTTTTCTCTTTAGTTGATCTAGATCCTTACCACTGGTTCTTGTATTTTTTTCCTTCCTTCCCTCCTTCCTTCCCTTCTTTCTTTCTTTCTTTCTTCCTTCCTTCCTTCCTTCCTTCCTTTCTTTCTTCCTTCCTTTCTTTCTTCCTTCCTTTCTTTCTTTCTTCCTTTCTTTCTTTCTTCCTTTCTTTTTTCTTTCTTTATTTCTTTCTTTCTTTCTTCCTTCCTTTCTTCTTTTCTTCCTTCCTTTCTTTCTTTCTCTCTTTCTTTCTTTCTTTCTTTCTTTCTTTCTTTCTTTCTTTCTTTCTTTCTTTCTTTCTTTCATCCCTGGTTTTAGATCCATCCTCTGAAGTTGAAGTTTGTTTTATTTGTAACTATTTTCTTCCAAATTCTATTTTCTCCCTTAAATTACCTCAGATTCCCTTTCCCTGTTCTCATTTATTTCATGGTTGACTTTAATGTATTCGTATAATAAATTATTTGGCTTTACAAGTTCAATAATTCTTTGCTCATTTCAGATGAGTGAGGTTCATTAGATGCCATTTCCCCAAACTCCCTCCTTCATGCTTATATACTATTCCTTTCTCACATTCCAATTATGAAAACTCAGCAAATTCATCCTTTTCCTCCTTCACTTCATTCCTATTATATTCCTCTTTTACTTCTCTTGCTTTCCACTCTTAAACCCAATGCTATAGAATCAAGCCAATGCCAGCCCCTGCATTTGTCTTTCTCTAGTCCTTCTGTTATTCCAGAAGTCAACATGATTCTCTAATCTCTTCCACCTCTATGAGGATGTAAATATTTCATCATCATTTAGCCCCTTTCCATTCCTCAAATGCATTTGCCTTTCTAGGGTTCTCTTTTATGGTGCCTTTGCACTTCAAACTAGCTCTCGTCTTTTCACTAAGAATGCTTATTAAATATCCTTTTTCCCATCCTGTAGTATTATACTCAGATTTTCAGGGTGGGTTGTCCTTAAATTTAACTGTTTATCTTTTGCTTTTTGGAGCATTGTATTCATAGATTTTCTTTCCTTTTTAGCAGAAGCTACTAGGTCCTATGTGGTCTTGATTAAAGTTTCTTGGTATCTGAACTATTGTGTTGTTGTAATTTCTGGTTATTTGCATTTTTTTTTCTTTTATCTGAAAGCTCTGGATGTTGGCTATGACATTCCTGGGTGTTTTCAATTTGTGGTTCCTTGTAGGAAGTGACTGATGGATTCTTTCTTTTTCACTTTGCCCTCTGTTTCTAGTAAATTTGGGTAGCTTTCTTTTTTTTAAAATATGCAGTATCTTTGGTAGGTTTTAGAATCTGATGATTTTTAAAGTTTTGAACCTCATATGCTCCATTTTTCTCTTCACTTTAATTTTTCTATGATTTCTTCTCTCGTGGATAACAAAAACAAATAATTATATAATTTATAGTTTGTCTTATGGATAACAACAATAATAATAGTTATATAATTTAGAGGTAAAAATATATTATTTTAATAACACTACCATATGGTAAAAATTATGGTAAAAATCATTATTATTTTCATGACCAACATTTATATAGTGCCTATTATGTGTAAAGCAGTGTGCGACACACTGCACAAATATTAACTCATTTGTTTCCCACAACAACTCTGGAAGATAGACGTGATAATTATTCCCACTTTACAGTTGATAAAATGGAAGTTAAGTGACTTGCTCAGGGTCATACAATTAGTAAGTATCTGAGGCTTGCTTTGAACTTAGAACTTTTGACTCTAGACGTAGTACTCTAGCCACTGTGCCACCCAGTTATTTTCTTGTGCAGTTATTACTTCTTTCCTCCATTATATTTTTTTAGGAAGTCAGTTATTTGGGCATGCTGTTCCTAGTCAGGTCCTATCTCCTGGTTAGGCTCTGGCATTACATGGTCTTTTTAAAAAAATTTTGTGTGTTGTACTGTCCGTTTCCCATTGTGGCTCTGGTGCAATGTGACCTCTGTCTTCCCTCTCTTGTCTCCACTCAGAGTATTTGGAAGTTTCTGGCAATCTTCTTATGTGGATCTATACTGGGTAGAAGAGCTTTATGGAGATTTGTCTTTGATTTTCCTTATTTTTATTCCTTATGGTGCATCTTTTAGTACTTTATTGGAGCATTTATGGAGCATTTATTTATCTTTTTCTAGTCATGCTTAATGCTGTAGAGTCAAAGGGAAGGCTATTTCAAACAATAGCATGCACATTTATTAGTTCCTTATTTCTAACCACAGAAAATTTCCCTGGGAAACACACACACACACACACAGACACACAGACACACACAGACACATACACACATACACACACATGAATGCCATGTGTCTTGACTGCAAAATGAATTCACATAAATGGAGAGTAAAGTAACAGACTTGTTAATCAGAATTTGGGATAGACTTATATTTTCACAGTCCATTTTCTCGCTCTCACTTTCTCGCTCTCTAAAGCCTGCATGCCTGCTTCTATATTCTCACAACACACATCCACACCCACGCACGCCTGTCATACTTTCTCTACCCAGATGGATATAATGGACTGAAGTTGGGAGCACCAATGTGTCTTTTATAATCAGTATTCACTGTCGCAGAGTCAGACAAGTGAGGATAAAAGAAAAACACACTTTTGAAAAAGAAGAAAAAAAACATTCCTGTTCCCTCCCATTATCACTAGCACCTGGCTAGGTACCAAGTTTGTGTTAGATAACTGGTATTAGCTCTGATATATGAACATAAGAAAGTTAAACTGAGAGATCATTTCATGAGAAAAACATGTCAAGATGGATCCTCTTCTCTACAAAGATTTTAAAAGGGTCCAGGTGATGATAGTTTGACTTGTTTTCTCTTTCTTTTTCCCAAGTAAACTTGGCTCTCATAGCAAAGATGTAAAATACTCTGATGAAATCAATGTCAGAATCCACTCAGTCTTGGAATATTGGAAGCTTCAAAATAAAGAACCTTATATTTTATTTAGAACAAGAGTAACATTTGCATCTTAATAAGACAAAGGATGGGGAAGGTAGACAATATAGTGGAAGAAGAAAATTATTGGCTTTAAGAGAAAAGCTTTAAAAATTCTCCAGAAAAAGGTTTCCTGAGTCCTCAAAGACAAAAAAAAATCATGAAGTAAAGATCTAAATTTGAAAAAAATATTGATAATGTAGTCCATACTCTGCTTCCATTTCCCAAATTTCCTTGTGTGTAATGGGGAGGAGGGGGAGAAGGATGTCGGGCAGATAGAAAGGTCTACTATTGTTGCAGTGTCTAAATATCCATATGTAGCAGCTTGTAATAAGTTTATAAGTCAAAGCATAAATCATTATTCTCTTCTCCAGGACCTGAAGTATCATATTTGAAATAGGAAACAGAGAATTCTTTTTCCTTCCTGTTAATAACAACTTCCTTCCTCTAAACTGTAACTCATTTAATGCTCTTGCAGCACAAACACCCTCATTCATCAGTAACTAAATATATTCCATTGTTTAATCTCCTCTCAAACCCCATTGAAAGCAGAAAAAAAAGATAAAATATTTTCACCTTCTCCGGATTCTCCTTGTTATTTATCTCAGAAGTATCATTGTTCTTAAAGCTGACTCTACTGCTCCCACTCATTCAAGGCAGCCCAAGTAGAACACCCTGGCTTATTCTTTTTGCTTTTTTTGGAGGGACTATTTTTCTTCATTTTTGATTTTATTTTTATATCACTGATTACCTTAATATATGAGTGTATAGCATAGCATTTTACTTCATCTGATTTTATATAAAGTGTGATTACAGGCTGAGAAGAATACCTGACTACCTCAAATTTTAGGAAGAAAATATGATTTGATCAATATTTAACTAAATCTAAATGTTGTGTTAGCTAAATATAATTATGCAAATTAACCTGAAACATGGCATTATAGGTAACTAAGTTTATGCCAGTCTGTTTGAATATCTTATTTTCATTATTGTTTCAATAGATTGAAGAACTACTGTACTCTCGCAACATGCAATGGGAGAGATATTGATTTAGAGTGTAATTATATACAGGTGAGTTAGACTGACAAGTCACAAACAAAAATAGAGGCCGTTAGGTGGCCCAGTGATTAAAATACTGGGACTGGAGTCAGAAGGACCTGAATTCAAATCTGACCTCAGATACTTACTTGCTGTGTGACCCAGGGCAAGTCGCTTAACTCTGTTTACCTCAGGTTCCTCATCTGTAAAATGAGCTGGAGAAGGAAATGGTAAACCACTCCAGTTTCTCTGCCAAGAAAAACCGAAACAGGGTCACAAAGATTCAGATGTGACTGAAACAACTGAACAACAAAGGCAAAAATACTTGCCTGAATCCATACCATGCTTGCAACTTAATTGCTTGAAAATAATACCAAAAGATGCGATTGGTGGAAATATTGCTGGTTCTGGTGTCAGAAGACCCAACTTCAAATATTGGCTCTGTTACTTGTTTGTATGACTGTGGCCAAATCATTTAACTTGTCTGGGTCTCAGTTTCTCATTTATGAAATGAAGGGTTGAACTAGATGACCTCTAATATACCTTCTAGACTGTCTTATTTTTAATATTTTTGAAAGAAATTTATTTATCTCAGTTAGTCAGAGCTTTAATATTGACTTATTCTAGTTTCATGGTTTGACGAAAGTCACAAAAATAGAAAAATTATAATTATTTTAAAATTTTTCAAAAACATTGTTTAAATGCTCCTCTCCTCCCCTGTTCTAGTCTACTGGTTAGCATATTTAGGCAGATTATGTTCTAGGCACCAGGGTCATCCTTATCTTAAATCTTGTTTTTAATTTAAGAATTTAAAATACCCAGGATAGCACATAGCCATATATTATAGACTTCAGAAGTCATAGTAAAATAGTTGTGTAAAACAGGTGAAGAGTGAGAAAAAGAAGTTGTAAACTCCCTTTAACTTATTGTACATTTGTGAGTGCAAGCTTGATAGAAAAAAAAATCATTGTTTTAATATGACATAAGAATGTTACCTATTATGTCAATATTTTTTTAAAGCTTTTGATTAGTCTATCTTTTATTTTGTAGGAAATAACACAAACTGAACTTCCATGGGAAATTATTTTCAAAAGTACATTTAAAAATAAAAGTTCTTTAACCTAGCTTTGCTCCATAGGAGAGTTGGGAAAATAAACCTCCCACCACACTTTGCAAGTTGTGGGACTATGGGATGGTTTACCACTGATTGTGTCAAACATAGTTGATATGTTGGTTGATTTGGCTGAACTGCTTTTTTTTCTTTTCTTTTGTTATAAAAGATGTCTTCCTGAGCAGGGGAGGTGGGAGGAATGTGTCTGGAAAGAAAGATGATGTAAAAACAAGAAGTATTATTTAAAGAAGATTAAACATAATGTGTTTATGATACTGTAGAATCATTTAATCTTAGACTAGGAAGTAGTCTCAGAAGTAGTGGATTACAGCATGGCATGCAATATGAAATTTCATTCCTGAGAGATATTTATCTATTCCTCTATTCAATAATCTTCAAAGTAGGTTCCTTGGCTCAAGTCTAAGGAAGTTCAGGCTTAACCCCAAAGGATGTGAGGTCAATTGATATGAAGGCTGGGAACATGGGTTTCATTGTAGTCCCTCCTGCACTGCCACTGTTGTCAATAATGGGGCTTCTCTAATATTGTCACCTGTTCCCCAGTTTTCTGATATTTCCCTGCTCTATTCCACCCCTTAAAACTCTCGGACTCTCCTCTTGTGGGATAAAATTGAGTTATTCTTATAACCTCGCCCTCCCCAGGCATCTGTAGCATCGGCTGTGCTAATGGCCGTTAGGTAAATTCTCTCCTCCTCCACTATAACCGTCTTGACCGCACTACCCCCAATCATTTCATGGGACAGCAGGTGTCTCCAAATGAGACTGAGTCCTGAGATCCAGACACTGAATGTTGAGTAAGGACCCTACTTCCCTCCATTTTAATTTTGGTAAGATTATGTGAGTCACATAACACAAACTACAAAAGATGGATCTTAATAGGTATTACACCTCTCATTACATTCAATTTTAACTTCTATTTTAGTGTGTACATAATGATGAGTATAGTCGTTCATATTAAAAAAATATGGTCAGGTTACTGTGCCAAATAACAGATTATTCAATTTTAATAGAATTTTTAGCTCTAACTCTATCCCCAGAAAAAAATATGCTCCAGTTATAGAACAATTCCAGTTGAATCTCCATACAAAGAACTACAACAAGGTAAAAATCTTTGTGAATAACCATGTGGAACTTATGACCCAGTTGGCTACCAAAATAGAGGCAGATCACCCTGTTTCCACATTTCTACTGCAACAAAAACCTGAAATTCACACCAGACTAAAAAATAATCAAGAAATACAATTAGAAACCACATTAAGTAACTTCTTCCACCACAGAGCTTAACAAAAAAGTAGGCAGAAGCCCACAGGAAATAAGAAACAGGGTTGTGCCAGCAAAGTCTGTACTAGATCAGAGGAAAAAAAGCCAGTAGCCTCCCAGCAAGATCAGAGTCTGGCTAGAGAAATGCATAGTCTGCAATTCTTTGTTTCTGGAGGTAGCAACAGAGGAGGATTCCACTGAGAAATGCTCAGAATGATCAAAAACACACAGTAGGAAACTTGGAAGTCACCAGAAGCAGCAACGACCAACATAGCATGGCAGTGCTCAGATCAGAAGAACCTAAACATCTAGGGGCTTTGAAGTCTAGCACTTTGTTTTGAGATTCCACTGAGGGGCCCTAATGACAAAGCACAGTTAGTTTCAAAGTTCCAGGAAGACCTTATTCCAGGAGGTCAGTGTAGAAACAGAGGAGACCCAAGAGGAGGCCCAAGAGGGCTGGCCACACGAACCCAAAAGAGCAACAGAGGGTGAAACCTGGCCCTGACATAATGCCATAATTCAGGAACTAGGGTTAAAGATACGAGGAAACCAAAGAAGATAATGGCCAGTGTAAAAATTTTTACATGCTGTAATATACTACAGACTCTAGCCTATAAGTTGAGAATAACTCCATAACCTCTATATTCAGAGACAGACAGAAAACCAAAGGCTCCATGAACACCTTGAAGAAATAAAGAGATCAATAAATGAATGAATGAACAAAATGAACAAAAATAAATGACTTCGAAGAAAAAGTGGCAAATCTCACCTAATTAACAGACTCCCCGAAAGGAGACCAAAAAGCAACCAATAATTCTATGAGAAATCAATAGATACTAGAACAAAATCAAAAGATTGAAAAGAATAGAAGAAAAGGTGTAGCACATGCTCTGAGGTCATTGTCCCAAATCTCATGGAAGGTCTCTGAGCTTATCTCCTATGTTCCCTCAGGGTTTTAAGGAGTAAACTTAAGGCTTTGGGGCATTGGGGGTTTTAAGGCCCTTACAAATATGTCTTCTATCATGTTTATGGGTCCTTTATTACTTCATCAGGCTGATGTCATTAGCTTTTATTTTATTTTATTTTTTAATTTGTTTTTTATTTTTTGTTTACAACACTCAGTTCTACAAGTTTTGGAGTCCCAAATTCTCTCTCCCTCCTTCTCCCCACCTCACTCCCCCAAGATAGCATGTAATTTGGTACAGGTTCTACATGTATCTTCAGATCGAACTTATTTACATAATAGCCCAGTTGTAAAGAAGAATTATAGCCAATGGAATGAATCATGGGAAAGAAGAAACAAAACCAAAAAACCAAAAAAGAAGGGGAAAAAAGAGAGGAAGTAGTTTGCTTCAATCTGCATTCAGACTCCATAATTCTTTCTGTGGATGTGCATAGCATTTTTTTCCCTCATGAGTCTTTTGGAGTTGTCTTTGAGCCTTGTGTTGATGAGAAGAGCCAAGTCTATCAAAGTTAGTCCTTATAGATATTATTATCTGGCTCTGCTACCCTCACTCGGCATCAGTTCATGTAAGTCTTTCCAGGTTGTAATGAAGTCTGTCTGCTCTTTATTTCTTATAGCACAATAGAATTACATTACATTCATATATGACAATTTGTTTAGCCATTCCCCATTTGGTGGGCATCCCCTTGATTTCCAATTCTTTACTACCACAAAAACAGCTGCTATAACTATTTTTGTACATATGGGTCCATTTCCAACCTATGTGATCGCTTTGGGATACAGCCCTAGAAGTCCTATTGCTGGATCAAAGGGTATGCACATTTTTATAGCCCTTTGGGCATAGTTCCAAATTGCTCTCCAGAATGGCTGCATCAGTTCACAACCCCACCAACAATGTAGCAATGTTCCAATTTTTCCGCATTCTCTCCAGCATTTATGATTTCCTGTTTCATCATTTTAGACAGTCTGACAGGAGAGATGTGGTACCTCAGAGTTGTTTTGATTTGCATTTCTCTAATCAGGAATGATTTAAAGCATTTTTATATGACTATAGATATCTTTAATTTCTTCTGGGAACTCCCTGTTCATATCCTTTGACCATTTCTCAAATGGAGAATGACTTGCATTCCTATAAATTTAATTCAGTTCCCTGTATATTTTAGAGATGAGGCTTTCATCAGAGACACTGGTTGTAAAGAGTGATTAACTTTTAGAAAGTCATTCACTAAGGTTGTGTGGTACAAATAGCTGGTATAAAACATTTTTCCAAAGTTTATAACACACTCCCTGACCAGGACATACAAACTCCAGGGGGAATCAGGAGTACACATTTCAAAAGGGAAACTCACAGCTCCTGGAGGTTCTTTGGCCAAAGTCCTCAATAAATCCCCCTTACGGGTCGTGTATCTTTTCTTCTGGCTCTTTGTAGTACCTTGAAACTGTTTTCCTCATCTCATTCAGTCTATCTTGGCTTCTGATGCAAACACCACCATTAGCTGCCATTCTGGATATGTTTCTAGGACAGTGAGGAAAAAGTCTAAATCCTCTACACCAGAGGTGTCAAACTCATGAGGGTTTGGGGAATGTTTAACAAAATAAATAAAAATACAATACAACATAGTCTGTTGTTTTTTTAATCGACTTAAAAGTTAATATTTTTATTTGAGTTTTGCATCACTTCTCCCTGCAAGGCTTTTCTAGGGAGTGAAGAGACTGAAATTGAGGCCAAGGCTCCATTTTTCCCTCAGAAGCAGTCCCTTCTCAGGCATTTAGCAAGAATGATCTTCCCTTTCCCCTAAAGGCACATGAATCTCTGATGTCAACTAGCTGAGTCATTTGGTACAAGACTAAGCAGACATGACAAAATCCCCAATCCAAATTGAACATATACTTCTTGTCTCACCTAGGGAAGTATAATAAGCAGGCTAGACTCAGACCTGTCCTTTATTAATTTAGGATCAGAGTTAGAACAAAATGAGACATGAATAGGTCATTCAACAGTTAATAAAAGGAGATTCACTGAGTCATAATATTGAAAAGATATTCAACAGAGATACTGGAGCATGTATCTTAAGTAGATGGGATTCCCCATCCACCCCCTCCAATTTCCATATGGAAAACATGTTGGTCAGCAGGGCAGGGCATGGTGACTTATTTGGGACATTTATCAAGTCTGAAGTGTCTTTACATAGGTGACCCTTTTATACATGTAGGTGATCAGGAAGCTACATCAACATGGGTAGAGGACACTATGAAGTTATGTGAAGAGAAACACAGCTTGACTTTAGAACCCTTGGGGGCAATCAAGTCTCATGGACAGTTTTGTTAACTTTCAAGCAAACACTAGCATAACCCAGGTGGTAGTGTGAGACAGAACCTATCATAAGTTCTGTCAGATGAGATGTCCAGATCCTATTCCTAGCTGGTCAAGGAAAGGGGGGAGGGGAGGGAGGGAAGGTACTTTACCTGGCTTAAAAAAAAGAATCATCAGGGGATATAAACCCACAAGAGAATAGTAATAGTAGTGGGGGAAAAGTAGAAGTGAAAGTGGAGGAGCAGAAATGAAGCATCATAAACTAGTTTCATGACATGCCCCCCTCCCCCAATGAATCAATGTATCTTAATGGACAGTACCATAGAGAGGAGGGTAGGAAAGAAAAAAAAATTACTCTTAACTATTCACTTAAGAGGAGAAAAAGAGAAGACAAAAAAGAGAATGAAATGGATAGCTGAATAAAAGATTTTTTTAAAAAAATCAACCAGTTGAATGTTGAATGCAGTTCCTTCTTAGTTCTCCCTACCTCTGGAATCAGTCATCATTCCAGGCAAGAACCTGGAAGCTTGAGGTGGGCCTGCTTCCAGCCATGAATATGGGTGGTGGTAGGGGAGGAATACAGTCACATTTCAGAGCAAGTGCGTATCTCTTCTGTTTCCTGTTAGTGTAGATGACTAAGGGGTTTATAGGCAGTGATACACTAAAGAGGAAATCCTCACCCCTTGGGCCTCTTCTTCCTGCTACCTTTGAAGTATAAGGTGAGTCACATCTTCTAGGGAAGATTATGCCTAGGATGGGATCACTACACCTCTCCTCCCACCATTTGTATCTTCTTTTCTGTTATGAAGAGCCTTGAGAAGCTAATTTTTAAATGATAATATTTACCATATTAAGTAAAAGTTCAGATTACTATGCTTGTTAATGATTTTTCAAAAACAGAAATGTGTGCTATATTTTGTCAAAAATCTTGAATCTATAATATATGTGTTATTTTTATTGATTTCATTTAAAATTATAACCTATTTTGTTTATGGTTTCCCTAATACTGAACTTTGTTTTTTGCATAAATAAAATTTAGCCATAGTGTATCATCTTGTTCTATATTTAGCTGTAGCCTCTTGGTATTTCATTCAATAACATATTGGTATTGATATTCATTAGGGATGTTTTCTTTTTCAGCTTTGTCTTTTCCTGGCTTAGCTATCAAGGCTATATTTCTATCAAAGAAAGAATCTGGTAAGATTCCTTCTTTTGTAATTTTCAAACAGTTTATATCACATTAAAATTAATTGGTCATTGAATGTTTGATAGAATTTACTTCTAAGTTCATCTTACTCTGGTTTGTTCAATTTTACTTTCTGAGATTGGGTTAAAATCTCTATTACTCTATTAATATTGACACTTTATGTTTCGGTAAATATTTATCCATTTTTG
Organism: Trichosurus vulpecula; assembly: GCF_011100635.1. Lineage (NCBI taxonomy): Eukaryota > Metazoa > Chordata > Mammalia > Diprotodontia > Phalangeridae > Trichosurus > Trichosurus vulpecula. The sequence goes on from NC_050578.1 coordinate 73,468,599, forward strand.
TAAGTTATAAGTTTTGTTGCTGTATAATTTGTCCATATGGTTTCTAATAATATCCTTTGTTTTTTCTTCATCTACTGTGAATTCTCTCTTTTTTATATTTTTAATTTTTATATTGGCAATTAGGTTTTCCTCTCTATCTTTCTGAGTCATTGTCACCACCTATCTATAGAGTCTTCAGTTTTTCTTTTTTAAATAAAGCTCCCAGTTTTATCAATTCTCTTTGTTTTGGTTTTCAATTTAGTTAATCTCTTCTTTAATTTTCAGATTTTCTGTTCTTGCATTTAGGTGAGATTAGGATTTGCTGCTTCACTTTCTTATAGTTGTATGGTCAATCTAGTAATCTTTATTTTTTAAACGAAGATGTTTAGAGATAAAGTTTTCCTCTAAGCAAAACAGCTTAGTTGCATTCCAAAAGTTCTGATATGCTATTAATAATAATAATAACAAATATTTACATAACACTTTAAAGCTTGAAGTATTTTTGCATTTCTCCACACATTTGATCCTCATAACAACATTGTGAGGTAGGTACTATTATTACCTATTTTAAGATGAGGAAACTGAGTCATAGGGGTTAAAATTTAAACATTCTATGCCTCTGTACCTTTAACATTTTAAGAGCTTCACTTCCCAATTCTTTTTTTTTCCGTAGCTCTCACTTCTTTTTCATTTTTTTTCAAGTGCTCTCATTCCATTTTTTTTAAAAAAAAGAAACATTTTTTACTCTTTAAAACTCTTGCTCCATCTCTTCCAGAAATTCTATTTAAGTTTGTGCCTAAGTTATGTTTTTTTTCCTAAGGCATTGCTTATAGATATTTTGTAGTCATTGTCATCTGTTTGTATTTTGAGTGTCATTGCCACCATTACAGCTTGTTATAGTGTGGTTGTTTTATTGTTTGCTCATTCTTCCAGGCTACTTCCTGACTTTGTACTTAATGTTACCATTAGCCTCTGGCAGACCATAATGTCACCTGCAAGTATTGGTAACTTTGTTTCCTCTTTGCCTATGCTTATTCCCACATTTACTTTTTCTTTTATAGCTAGCATTTTTACAAATATTTTAACTGATAGTTATGATAATGGGCATCTTTGTTATACCCTTGATTTTATCAGAAAGATCTTTAGTATTTCTCCATTACAAAAAATGCTAGTTGTTTATTTTCAATAGATACTGGTTACCATTTAAAGAAAGGTCTCTTAATTCTTATGCCTTTGATATTGCTATTTTTTTCAAATAAAATATTTGGACTGTATTTTATCAGACACCTCCTTTATTTTTTATGATCTTTCAAAGATCACTGATACAGTAACTCAGCAATCAAATTTACCAGTTCTTCCTGTACAATACAAGGAAGTACATTTGAATCTGGAAACTCGAACTCATTCATTTTTCCACTGGCCTTCTTGTTACCTTTTAACTTTTTTTGTGTCAACACCCTACTAGTTTTTATTTTGTCTTTTCTAGTCCAAAGATCATTCTCCTTGGCAGAAAGAAGAGGAACAAAATTAGAGTTGAATATTTTAATCTTCTTTACATCATTCCTTGCCTATCCACCCCTAAAGAGTTGTGATATTATTTCTTTGATCCACCATTTTTCTAAATATAACATTAAAAAGATATAAATTTCAAATGCTTTTTGTTGTACTTTGTTGTTTTTTTGCTAGCCTCAACTTTTCCTGAGCTTTAACATTCTTAACATTACTTTTTAATAAATGAAGTGATGCTGTTATATTACCTGCTCCTACTTTGACATGCTGAATTTGAAAAAAAAATGCTTGACAATAGCCCTATACATCTATATTTGTCTCTTTAGACAACTTTTCCTCTTTATCCGAATTATTTCTTTTTGTTTCTTCAGAATGTCGTTCTTTAGAACCTCTAGAGACATATAGGTAACACAGTGGACAAAGCAATTGTCATAGAGTCAGGAAATCCTGAGTTAATATCCAGCTTCAGACACTTACTAGCTGTGTGACCCTGGCCAAGTCACTTAACATGTCTTCCTCAGTTTCTTTAACTGTAGAAGAGGGATGTTAATAGCATCTACCTCATAAGTTAGCTGTGAGGGTCAAATAGGAGAATATTTGTAAGTGTTTAACAGTGCCTGACACATAGCAGGTGTTTAATAAAGGCTTCCTTAAAGACAAATAATTAGATTCCAGGAAGATATTGGATATGAGTGTTTATTGTCACCTTTAGAGAAAGCACTATATTCTAAAATATAGGGCATACACGAAGCTATGCTTAACTTTAGTATTCTATCATAAGTTTTAAAATGGAATTACTACACCCCAAAACAATTATCTGTCTTTAGTTAAAATGGAATCCAGAATAACGATTGCCTTCTTTGATTCTTCTACCTCTGTAGGATGAACTTAGCAGCTGGAAACCTCAAGCCAAATGCAAATTTGAAGCAGTGTACTTTCTCTTAACCCCTATCTTTACCTTTCCAAACAAGAAATGTGCCAAATGAAGTGTAAACAAAATGAGAAGTAAAGAAAGGAAAAATCCTCCCCCCCCCAATATATTTCCTACTGAAAAGAAGCAAAAAATGGTTCTATTAGCAACTCACAACTCTTACCTGTACTGTGTAGCCATTTCAACCAATTGGTACTTTGAACCTTGTTTGTCTATGGTTGCATATATTGTCTCCTTGAAATTTCTCCTAGTGACTCAGTGTGTTGTATCCTGCACTCTCCTCCTTCAGCATCTCTTAAAACAACTCATTCGGATGAATGAGGAAGAAAGCAAGCAACTGTGGGGAAAAGAAGGGGCAAAGCAATTCAGATCTTGTGGAAATGTTATCTCACGTGATTGGGAAAGGGTTTCTGGGAAGAAGGCAAAGTAAAAGGTGGGTATAAGCCCAGATGCCACAGCATCTGTCACATCTCCTTGGAGTGTCCTCTTGACAGTGATCTAGCCACCCCTTAATTGAAGAGGTTTGTTAAAGTCCCCCAATGTGGTAATTTGGACAGGAGAGAGCAGGTGGCAATTGATGAGAATAGCCTTAACAGTGTGAGCTTTCAATCAATGTTATTTGGATCACAACAGAAAGGGTCGTCATCAAGAAGGCTGAAAAGAAGTTCCACTCAGATAATTCACCTATGAAAGTGATTGTTTTCTTGAAAGGAAAAATTAGTAAATATACTAGAAAAGGACAATACATACAATACCATAAAGAGATACTGTAGTGTGAAAGATAACAACTTGAAAAGTCCCAGTGAAAGGGAAACCCTGAAAGCATCCCAGATTACCAGAAATGATAATGAAACAACTGCAATAGGCTTCAGTAAAATTCAAAGAAACAAAAGTATTAAAAGAATTAATAGGGATAGATAGGTGCTACAGTGGGTAGAGCACCAGCCCTGGAGTCAAGACCATTTGAGTTCAAATCTGGCTTCAGACACTTATTAGCTGTGTGACCCCTGGCAAGTCATTTAACCTCAATGGTCTCCAAAAAATGAATTGATGTAAATTAGTTAATAAATAAGAGCTCTTAAAAATAAATTAGAAAACAATCAAGACTGAGAATAGCACAATGTACAGTGGAGACTTTTAAATCTCTGAGAATAATTTGTATATGAAGAAAAGAGTGACATATTTAGAATAAATAAATACAAAGGCTAAAGAAAATTTAACAGAACAAAATCAAAAAAGAAAAACCTTAAGTTTTGGGCATCAAGGAATACAATTGTGAAACTTTAATATAAAAACAGTGTAGAAAGTTATGAGAAAGTACTTCAACTATGACAGAAAATTAGTTTGAATTACCTTTTTTCCTATTTATAAGAAATTAAATAAAAAATAAAATATAACACCTCAAAAACAAAGGATATTTTGTAACCAAAATAATATATTCCTGTAAAACTGAGCCTAATCATCAATTTAAAAATATACTTTCATCAAAAGGGAAGAATTTGTGTTATTCCTTCAAATAAGATCAAGGGGAACAGGACATGTAACTTTCAAACATTTTAAACAATAGAAACACAAGAAAGGAAAATAAGTATCCCTTGTGTGTAGAAGCCCTCTCTTCCTTCAAGATGCAGCTCCAGCACTACCTTCTATATGAAGCCTTTTTTTGATTCTCCAACCTAGGGTATTCTACACTGTCCATGTCTCCAAACCAAACTACTTTTGGCTGTATTAATAAAACTTTTGACCCTTTTTAGTATTGCTGTGTGTCAGTTACCCAAACTCTACCCTAAATTTGCATGATCCCTTTCAGAACCCTAATGTGGTCAAGAGTCATAGAGGGAATTAAGTAAAACAGAGGGCTTAGTTTTATTTTTATAATGTTTTGGTGCTCAAAACAAATAAAAGGGAGGGAAAAAAGAATGCACCAAAAGAGAAAGGAGGGGAAATTTGCTACTTTATATAACCTGGGTTGACAAGTAAAAGACTATCCATATGAGAAGAATGTGTGTGTGTGGAGGGGTAAGTCATCCCTTGTACTCCATTTTTATCTGAACTTGTTAAAATATAATACATGTTTGATATGGAAATACATTCAACTCAACTCAAAAACAAAAAGGAACTAGGAGAGGGAAGAGAGGGGAAGATGAGGGAAAGATTCATAATCATGATCAAGACAAATTCAATTTCAAAGTATAAATCACTAAGGCTATGATTTATATAGTACTCTCCAGGCTGCACTGCTAGTTCACCTACAGGACTTTATTGTGTTGGCCTACCCAATATCTTGCCCCACCCCTTAACCCCCCCACACCTTTTTCATCTCCTTTTCACGAGTTGTCTTCCCCATTAGAATATAAGCTCCTTGAGGTGAGATTGTCTTTTGTTCAGCTTCTGTTTGTATTTTCAGCACTTGTTAAGCACTTAATCAATACTTCTTGACCGACTGTGCAAATTCCTCACTTATTATCCTCTTATTTGTAAAGCAGGGCAAAGAGAAGAAAATCTGCATAATTTTTTTAAATTGCACAAAATAAGCAAATACAATTAAAATTAGAAGGGAGAGCAGTTAAGTATGAAAAAATTATAATGTTTCTCTAATAATAGTCTGATTTCTAAGATACATAAGGAAAGGTTTCAAATTTATAAGAGTAAGCACCATTCCCCAGTTGAGAAATCATCAAAGGATATGAATAGGCAATTTTCAAAACAAGAAATCCAACCTATCAATGGTCATACGAAAATGTTTTAAATTACTAATAATTAGAAAAATGCAACTTAAAACAAGTTACTATTTCAATTCAAACCCATAAGGTTGGCAAAGATGACAAAAAAGAAAAACCACAATTCTTGGAAAACCTGGGGGAAAACAGTCGCACTGATGTACTGTTGGTGGAGACTTAAATTTATCCAGCCATTCTCAAAGGCAATTTGGAACTGTTCCCCCAAGAGTCATTAAACTGTGCATTTCTTTTGACCCAACAATGCCTCTGCTAAGACTATATCCTGTGAAGACCAAGTAAAGAGAAAAACACATACATCTACAAAGCATATATATGGCATTCTTTTTTGTCTTGGCAAAGATCTGTAAACTAAGAAGGTACCTATCAATTGGGAAATGGCTGAACAAAGTTTAGTTTATGAATATAATGGAATATATAGCATTATTTAAAATTAGTAAATGTACTCTTTCATGTAAACTTGTGAAGACTTGTGCAAACCAATTCAGAAGGAAGTGACTAGAAACAGAATATCTTACAGAACAACAAGATTTTAGAGAGAAACTTTGAAAGACTTAAGAACTCTGATCAATGCAAAAGGAATAATAGCGGGGAAGATCTCAGTGGTGTGAGAGGAAGAGGAAGACAGAAAGGAGAGATTTTAGTCAATAGCCTCTGTTTTTCCAGTAAATCAGGAGGTTAGGTCACCAGTTTAGAGAATCAAGAAGGCAAAGTTATGGGAGGCTTGAGGAGAGTTGAAATTTTTGAAATTGCTTCTGAGAATAGTCTAGAAAATCATTTGGGGAAGAGTAGAGTGATTGATTTGTTGCAACTTATGAAGACTATTAGCACCAGCAAACCGTAAGAAATCATCTGCATTGGCTTTTTCTCTCTCAAAGGAGAGAGAATATGTTACATGATCGTGGTAACTGACCATTTCACAACCCATGCACAACCATATCTACCAGGGAACAGAAAGCTTTCATGATTGCTAAAATTTTGTGGGAAAGAATTTCTTATTACATTCACTTCCTGCCAGGATACATGTGGTTCAAAGCAGAGACTTTGAAAATATGCTGTTAAAGCACTTGTAGTAGTAAAGAATTGGGAACAAAGTAGACATTCATCAATTGGGGAATGGCTAAAAAAACTGTGTAAAGGAATATGGCTATGGTCTAAGAAATAATGAATACAATGAATACAGAGAAGCACGGAAAGATTTACATGATCTGTTACAGTGAAGTAAGGAGATCCAAGAAAACAATACAACAATATAAATGGAAAGGACAACAATAAAACAACCAAAAGTGAATGCTGCAGAATTTTAGAGAACAAGCATTGCCTCAAGGGACAGGTATGAGAAGACATCCCATGAAAACTTCTTTGGAGAGCTGAAAAATCTATAGATGTGTTGCATTGAATATAATTTCTGACTTTTTCAATATATTGACCAATTTTGCTGACTTTTAAAAAAATCTATTCTTTCTTTTTTTTCTTCTTTAAAAAAAGTATTGTTATATGGGATGTTTCTCTGGGAAGGGGGGGAGGTGCTGGGAGGAATTCTTGTTATACAAAAACCAAAAGATATCAATTGTATACATGAGTGTATCCTCTTCAAAATAATGTAAGTTTTGGCTGGCATTAAAGTCTAGAACTGCACTTTACCACCCTTAAGATTTCAACAACTTGAACATTTTGACCATACTCTCAGCAGAACCAACATGTGGCTTTTCTGGGTAATGCAAACCACTTCACAGGGAGTGATGCCACTTGATTACATCCTAATTACTAATGTTTGGATATGAGCCTAACCTCACTATTTGTTTGTAGTTCTGAATCCACAAAGATGGAGGGACTACAAAACCCAATGTTATTATCATATGCAAGCAACAGTCATTCTAGCAAGGCTTAGACTCATTGCATTAGAAATGAGTTTAGGTCACTTAAGACTGGGAATAGTGTTTCTTTCCATTTCTTGAGAAAAGTAATCTTAAGATCAAAACCAAAGGGAGGAATTTTGTTTTGTTTTGTTTTGATTCATTTTGTTTGTTTGTTTTCCCACTACAGTGGGAGTTTTAATGTTTTGGACAGGGAGTAATGGTCATTATCATATGTGATTACAAAATAGTTTCAAATATTTCCTTTATTTACTCTTTGTGTGAGTCTTCTTTTTTCATTTTTTTCCAATTTTTTCTCCTTTTTTACTGTTACACAGCCTAATGCCTAAGACCACTCCTTGCCCTAGAATACCCCAACACACTTATCTCTTCAGACTCAGAACTGGATAGTAAATGATGCAGCTGCCAATTGAATTCTATTTCTGCATCCAGCAAAAGGTTAGGCCTCTCTTTGTGTCTGGGATGCCTTTGTGCGCTGGTGTACAGCTTTGGCTATATTTTGGTTCATAGGATGGACTATTCCCCTGGGCTCTTCTTGGTTAGGTTCCAAAGTGTCCATAAAACTGTCTCTCTCCTAATTCCAACCTGGGACAGAATTATGACTTGCTGTGATTAACTCTTGGACTTTCTGATCAATAATTAGTCTGGTGTACTTTCTAGGTCCTTGTATGTTCTATCTACATCCTAATAGAGAGGTGATAGATTCAGGGTGCAGAATGGGCATATGTATATTTTTCTAAAATGGTCAATGAGAGAATTTGTTTTGTTTCACTACACATATTGTTACAAATAGCTTTTTTTCTTTTGGGGGTTGGGCAGTAGGAGGGAGAGAAAATAGATTTCTGTTAATTTTTTAATTAAAAAAAAACTTTTAAATGAGCTTTATAGAGAAGTTGTTGGAGAGATCTCAGCTATACCTGCTACCTCACCATCTTGGCTCTGTCTTCTACAGGAAACTTTCTCTGAAGGCACACATGATATAGTGTGTGTAAGATACACACACACACACACACACACACACACACACACACACACACACACACACAGAGTCACTCACACATATGCAGAGAAAACCACCCAAGTAAGTAGTCTAAACTAGTTGGCCACTCAGAGGTCCTACTTTTTTTTTTGTTTTCTCTCCTGACAAAACAGTCAGCTCTGTAGTATGAGAGTCAGTTTAGAAACACTTGTCTAGAAATCCAAGATACCTCCATTTCTATCGACTGGTTACAGATAGTCTCTGAGGAGAAAAGAAACTTGGACCCTTATCAGGGACCCTGGCAAAGGCTTCTTTTTTTGTGTTCCAGATGAAATGTACAGCCTTTTGTTTGTATTAATACTATGGAAAAAATGCCTTTTCTACATACATGAGGGATATAGGCAAAATCTGGTTAAAATGATCAATAAAGGCAGCCTTGATCAATAGAACCCAGGACTCCTGTTCTTTTATTCAATAAATATTTACTAAATGTCAGTGTACAATGCACCATCCAAGGAGCTGGCACCACTTTTGCCTCAGTGCTTCCATAGATCTATGTCTCACTCATGTAGGTACACTAGGACCACAGCTTATGTAACAGACCTACCGTTACTGTGCCACTCTTGTCTGCATCTTCACATAACTCCTTCACAATGTGTCAACCCAAAATGTTGAAAGTCTTTTTTTACATTTTTGACATTTTGTGAATTTCATTATAACACATAAACTCTCCATCATTTATCTCTCTCTCTTACTTGATAAATGGCTCATCTTATTTTTATTTATCTGTAGGAAACATTCTTTATGACACTTCCACACAATTCCTTCTTTATAAAGTTTTATATATTGCTCATGCCCTTCATGTAGAACTCTAGTACCCTTTGGACAAAACGTAGCATTAATTTTTTGGAGACTAGTATTCCATAACTCATACTAAAACAGTAGCATATTGGTCCTATATTTCAGGAAAAATGCTTTTATTTATTTGAATCTTTATTTGAAATAGATCATTATTTATTTGAAAGGTATATTCAAGATATATTTGATAATGGATTAGGTCTTTGTCTTAACAAGCCAACTGTTTATCATGATATGGACAAAGGGAATTGGTTTTTCACTTACTAAGTCAAGAAACATTTATTAAGCCCATAGCCTGTGTTGGAAATGACACTGGGCACTAGGGATGCAAAGCTAGAAATGATATGGTCCTTATCCTTAAGAAATTTAATTCTATTGCAAGACATAACATGTTTAAATAGTTACATAGAAATGAAAAAAAAAATACAAGGTAATTTTGTAGGGAAAGCATTAGCAGTTGAGTGGATCAGGAAAGTCTTCCCAAAACGTTGTGGTTGAATAAATAAACCTCTTGATTAATAAATATCATTAATAAATAAACATTAGCCAGTGTTTTAATAAATATCATTTATATAATAAATGCCAGCTTTTATTATGTTGCTATTATTCTGATCTATAAAGTGTTACCTCACCTCATTTAAAGTAAGTGATAGAATGTTTTGCTCTGAAACTTTAACTAGGTGAGAACATGTTTCAATCAATCAAACAATGAACTTCTTTTTTATCAGCTCCAGAGGTCTGAAGGAATTCTAATCTTTCCCTTGTCATTCTACATACATATCCCTACTTGCTGATGGCAATATCTGCATTGAGCCCAAAAGAGATTGGAAACAAATCCACAGCTCTACAAAAAGCCCAGCAGAAAAGCTCTGTCTAAATAAGGAAATAAGGAAAATATTTTGATGACTCCAGAAAAAAAGAAGACTTCCAAGAGAAGTGCATTACCCGTTTGCCACCTGTGATCTCTAAGCTTTAGCCAATGTTCCATTGGAATTTATATCTTCTGGTGGGAGAATGTGTCACAGACCTTGGGAAAAATTTATACTTCTATTCTTGCTATAACTTCTTAGGATATACTTCTTTGTGAAAGGCAATTGATGTAAATTGGTTAAATGATACTGGGACACTAATCACTGGTGATTGGTATTGGGAAAAACACATTAGAATGGGAGCTGATGGTTGGCCACTACACTCGGGGGTGGTGGAGGTGGTGCAGCTCTGAGGCTGCTTCCAGAGCTACAGCTGCAGTGGCCTCTGGCCCCAGGAGGAATTAAGCAGCAGATTAAAGTGGGAGTGCAAAGCCTGCTTTGCCCTGCCTGATCTGGGCCGCAATCCTGGTTGGCAGTTCTTGGGGGAGAAGGAGAACTGGTGTGGCAGAGCTTGCTGTGTAGAAGTAGCTCTGAAAACAGAAGCACAGCCCCTCAAGCTTGGGACAAGTACTCTCTACTCTACAAGCAATCATACCCCCCAAAAAGCTCAAGGGTCAGGTAGTTGGCTGGGAACATGAACAGGGAGTGAAAACAGACTTATATTCAGACTCAGACTTCAGAAACTTTTTTTGGTGACAAAGAAGACCAAAACAAACAGCCAGAAGAAGTCAATAAAGTCAAAGAACCTACATCAAAAACCTCCAAGAAAAATATGAATTGGTCTCATGCCACAGAAGAGCTCAAAAAGGATTTGGAAAAGCAAGTGAGAGAAGTAGAGGAAAAATTGGGAAGAGAAATGAGAAGGATGCACGAAAACCATGAACAACAAGTCAATGACTTGCTAAAGGATACCCCAAAAAATACTGAAGAAAATAACACCTTAAAAAATAGACTAACTCAAATAGCAGAAGAGCTCCAAAAAGCCAATGAGGAGAAGAATGCCTTGAAAGGCAGAATGAGCCAAATCGAAAAGGAGGTCCAAAAGACCACTGAAGAAAATACTACCTTAAAAACTAGATTGGAACAAGTGGAAGCTAGTGACTTTATGAGAAATCAAGATATTATAAAACAGAGCCAAAGGAATGAAAAAATGGAAGACAATGTGGAATATCTCATTGGAAAAACCACTGACCTGGAAAATAGATCCAGGAGAGATAATTTAAAAATTATTGGACTGCCTGAAAGCCATGATCAAGAAAAAAAAGCCTAGATATCATCTTTCAAGAAATTGTCAACGAGAACGACCCTGATATTCTAGAGCCGGAGGGTAAAATAGAAATGGAAGGAATCCACCAATCACCTCCTGACAAAGATCCCCAAAAGAAAACTCCTAGGAATATTGTCGCCAAATTCCAGAGTTCCCAGGTCAAGGAGAAAATACTGCAAGCACAGTCAGGATAACCCAAGATCTAGCAGCTTCTACACTAAGGGATCAAAGGGCTTGTAATATGACATTCCAGAGGTCAACGGAGCTAGGATTAAAACCAAGAATCACCTACCCAGCAAAAGTGAGTATCATGCTCCAAGGCAAAATATGGATTTTCAATAAAATAGAGAACTTTCAAGCTTTCTCAGTGAAAAGACCAGAGCTGAATAGAAAATTTGACTTTCAAACAGAAGAATCAAGAGAAGCATGAAAAGGTAAACCAGAAAGAGAAATCATAAGGGACTTACTAAAGTTGAACTGTTTTGTTTACATTCCTACATGGAAAGATAATGTGTATAATACATGAGACCTCAGTATTAGGGTAGCTGAAGGGAATATATGTACATACATATACATATATATACATACATACATATATGTATACATATACATACATACATATATGTATATGTGTATATATATGTATATATATATATATATAGACAGAGGGCACAGGGTGAGTTGAATATGAAGGGATGATATCTAAAAAACTGAAATCAAATTAAGGGATGAAGGAGGACTATATTGAGAGAAGGAGAAAGGGAGAAATAGAATGGGGTAAATTATCTCACATACAAGTGGCAAGATAAAGCAGTTTGTTGGAAGGGAAGAGAGGGCAGGTGAGGGGGAATGAGTGAATCTTGCTCTCATTGGATTTGACTTCAGGAGGGAATAACGTGCACACTCAACTGGGTATCTTACCCCACAGGAAAAAAGGAGGAAGGAGATAAAAAATGGGGCATGATAGAAGGGAAGGCAGATAGGTGGAGGAGGTAATCAAAAGCAAACACTTTTGAAAAGGGACAGGGTCGAGGGAGAATATTGAATAAAGGGGGATAGGATAGGATAGGGGCAAAATATAGTTAGTCTTTCACAACATGAGCATTGTGGAAGGGTTTTGCATAATGATACATATGTGGCCTATGTTGAATTGCTTGCCTTCTTAGTGAGGTGGGTGCAGAGGGAAGAGGGGAGAGAATTTGGAACTCAAAGTTTTAAAATCAGATGTTCCAAAAAAGTTGTTTTGTATGCAACTGAGAAATAAGATGTACAGACAATGGAGCATAGAAATCTATCTTGCCCTACAAGGAAGCAAGGGAAAAGGGGATGAGGGGGGAGTGGGGTGTCAGAAGGGAGGGTTGGCTGGGGAACAGAGCAATCAGAATATATGCCGTCTTGGAGTGGGGGAGGGTAGAAAAGGGGAGAAAATTTGTAATTCAAAATCTTGTGGAAATCAATGCTGAAAACTAAAAATATTAAATAAATAAGGTAAATAAATGAATGAATGAATGAATGAATAAATAAATAGATAGATAAATAAATAAACAAATAAAAAAGATCTTTTTGAGTCCTGAGTGTCATCCCCTGGGTTAGCTTTTGACCAATTGCAGTATGAAGTGGGATATCCTCTGGCCTTAAGTCAGAAAAGCTGGTTATTGTCCTCTACGCAGAGAAAAATCGAGGCAGTGAGCTTAATTTTCTTGAATGAAGTTGCAATCCAGTCTTCCTAAAGGATTCCAGTCCCCTGGGTTAGAAAATTATAGAATTTAAGAGCCAAAAGGTACGTTTGACGTCTGGGCCGACCTCCTCACTCAGTGGTTGTATAAACTGAGAAACCAAAGTGTTTAATGATTTGTCCAAGGTTATAACCTAGGACCCAGGACTTTTGATTCCCTCTCCAATGCTTCTCTCCATGGAGATGGGATGCCCACTCTTCCTATTCTAAAATACTTTTGTCTGTCTGTCATTTAAGACAGCAATGGATAAGAATGGAACTAGGTTTGACAACCTCTTTACAGGGATGGGGAACCTGTGGCCTTGAGGCCACATGTGGTCCTTGGGTGCAGTCTTTTGACTGAGTCCAAGTTTTATGGAACAAATCCTTTTATTAAGGGGATTTGTTCTGTGAAGTTTGGATTCAGTCATAGGACCACACTTGAGGACCTAGAGGGCCACATGTGGCCTTGAAGCTGCAGGTTCCCCATCCCTGTGTAAAGCAAGGCGCAAATTCATGCCTGACTAGTCATTAGTAATAGTTTGGTACCATATGAATTGTAATATATTTTGAAATTTGTATTTTGTGGATAATTTAATGGCATGTGTGTGTGTGTGTGTGTATGTGTGTGTGTGAAGTGGAGAGCCAAGAGGAGCAGAGGGGGTTGAACAGGATTGAGCATCCTGTTGATGTTACAGAAATATGTTACTCACCTGCTTGAACTACTGAATCTTTCAAGAGCCTCCTCCTGTCAAGTGGCAAAAATCTACGCTACATCTTAGTAAATCATTGCAAACATGTCAACACATTATGTAGTATTATAAACTCTTAAAAATGGAAACATCTGAGGATGAGCTGTTTTTCTCAGAAAATATGTACCTCATAACTTTTGTGTTGCTCCAATAAATATGACTGGGTATTTGGTTGTTGCTGCTCTTTTATTTTTAATTCTCATCTTGTCAAACTTATAAGCACATTGATTATTGTTATCTATACATACATGTATAAAATGGTATATATCATACATTATGTGTAATGTATGTGGTGAAAAATCTGGACATAATTATTGACAATATACTGACTTTATACTGACATTGAAAATGTACTGACTTTTTCTTTCATTTTCTATTTTTTTTAGTAATTTATAAATGCTTGTTGGCATTTCAAAGAGGGGAAATTTCATCTTCAGAATAATATTTATTCTAAAAAGAAATACATTCCATCTAGCACAAAACACACTTGGATTATAAAAGTTCTTTTTTTTTCTTCCGGGTATTTGCAGCACATTTGTGCAAGTTGTTAAAAGTCTTGTTTTGCCGAATGTTCTTTAGCACATTCTGAGTGATACAGTAACATTCAGTATCACTGACAAATTTCCTGGCCTTCTCTAGTAAGAGTTTATGTCTTTATTAGATTTATAGAAATGGACTGGCATTATGAAAACTTCTAGGTCCAAACTAATAACAAGAAATCAAGATTAGTTTCACCCCTTATATAGAGACAAAGCTGGCCTCCAACTAGTCTTGGGCTTGTCTTGTCTCTTTTGTCTTTTCTTTTCCTTTTTTTTTTTCCAGTCCTCTCTTCTTTGTTCATCATTCTTCCTTGTTTCTTCTATTATTACCTATACCTTCTGTAAGGATTGATTGGTCTCTTGCTAGGCTAAGGAGATCCTAGCTAACAGAAGTGACTCCATATGTACCCAGCAACTGGCTTGGTCAGCTACATTTAAGGCTAGGAGTGCAAGGTTAGTGTGCTGTCAACTTAGCATGTATACAAGATAGCAAACTTTCCAATCATAAGGCTCTTGCTGTCCATAAGGAGAGTGTCTCAGTCTAGACTGCCTGCTGATTAACTGCCCCTAAGGTCTCACTCCTACTTGGTCCCCGTGAATCTGCTGAGCGTCAATAATCAGATATAAGGGCAGAGACCCAGAAATCTGGGCTCTCAATTTGGGTATACACTTTATAACACCACTTGTGCTGCTCACAGGACCCTAGGGCTGGGAAGTTGCATTGCCTAATTTGTGATCTTCTCCCCAACACCTTCTTTATACCATTGTATCTTTTTCCTTCTAACCATTTCCTCTCTTTCTCACATGGTAGTCCTTCCTTCTCTCCATCTCTTCCTTCCTTCCTATTATCCTTCCTTCCTTCCTTCCTTCCTTCCTTCCTTCCTTCCTTCCTTCCTTTCTTTCCTTCTTCCTTCCTTTTCTTCTTCCTTTCTTTCTTCTTTCCTTCCTTATTTCCTCCCTCCCTTTCTCTTTCTTTTTTCTTTCTTTTCTTTCTTCCTTCCTTCCTCCCACCCTCCCTCTCTCCTTTCTTTCCTTCCTTCCTTCTTTCTTTCTTCCTTCTACCCTCCCTCCCTCCTTTCCTCTCTTTCTTCCTTCATTCTTTCTTTCCTTCCTTTCTTCCTCCATCCCTCCTTTCCTCTTTTTCCCCTTCATTCCTTCTATCTTTTTTGTTCCTTCCTTCCATCTTTCATTCTTTGTAACTTTCCACATTACTTTTCTGTCTAGTTTTTTCCCTATACCTTTTTCTCCACATTTTTTATATTTTCAAGGGTTCTATCATTAGTTCTATCATTAGCTCAGTAGTCATTTTTAAAATATTCAATGCCTGTATAAAGAGATAGATTTATCCTGACAAAAATGTTAACACAGAGAATAGAATTTATAATTGTTTTGGCTGTTTGAAGTAAACATTAGGAGAAAATGCTGTCTCAATCTTTTTTCCTAAGATTCAGTTTCTCAAAATACTAGCCCACAGACATCCAACATTTTGGCCCCAGATGAGTCTTCTCTCCCTATACTTGCTCTCCAAATGGGATTGGAAAAGGGCAAAAAAGGGATATAGCAGGATATAGATCCTGACTCACTGACAGCCAGCAGGCTTTTCAGAATGAGTAAGCGTGGGAGTGGGGGGTGACTCATTGAGATTCAATCCATAGATTCTTAATGTGGAAAACTCTTAGTGGATGAAAAAATGTGTTCACCCTTTTGAGAAGTTGAATTCCTCTGAATCAAGTTGATTTCCTTATCTGTAGCATGAGGAGTTTGAACTGGAATATCCCTAGGGTTTTCTTGTAGTTTTAAAATTCTATTATCCTAATAGGGAAGAGTCATCATTGGTTAAAGCAACATAGAGTCCACAATTTTAAATTAAAGAAGATAAGATTTAGGGGAGACATCATGGACTTCTTCTAGTATTTAAAGTCTGTCGTATGACTGAGGGGCTAGTTTATTTTATTCGGTTCCCAAGACTAGAATTGGGACCAGCATATGCAAGTTATACACAAGAAGATTCTTGCTAAATGCAAGGAAAAACTGCCTTAAAACTCCAGTGGTTCAAAGGAAAAATTGGCTGACTTGGGAGATAATGAGTCACCTGCCCTCATAGGCTATCAAGTGGATGCTGAATGACCACCTGTTCATGCTGTCACGGAGGGGATTTCAGCTGGTGTAGAGGGTTCACAGGTTGCTTCCAGCTCTGGTTCTGAGTTTCTCAATCATAAATGCTGGATCAGTTTCTTTTATAAAAACATAAAAAATTAAGCATTTCAACATCTGTCCTTTGGCCAAGTAACCAGCATTAGTCACTGCATTAAATTTGGGCTTGGGGACCTTTAAATTGTTAAATTTGGCCTGTTGCTATTGCTTTCCTCTACCTTATTGCATCATTGAATATATTATTTTCCTGTTTCTGCTTTCTTTACCCTGCTTCAGTTCATACAATAGTTAGAGTCTTGTCCATGTGAAGTGATTTGTAGGTAGGTGGGATACCATGAAAACTCCCTCCTCTGATATCCATAGATAAAGATTGTAATTCTCCAATTTATAATCATAATTCATTCCTTTATATTAAGATTATTTTGTTCAGTAGCTTCTTTCCATTGACTGTGTAGCACCTTCAAAACTACCAGACTGGTATAATCTTTCTCACTCTTTTCTGTCAGCATCCTGGGGTAAAGGTCCACTTCACCCATAGCAGGGGTGTCATGAACTAACCTGGGTAGGGGAAGGGGTCATATCCTTCTTCCCCACTTAGATCCTATGGCCCTACAAAATTGGCTTGGCATTTTGGTCTGTTTCATTTTTTTTTCTTTTTTCATTTCTAGTCATAAGCAATGAGGTATATGGACCCAGATACCTTGAAGGCATGATCCCAGGACAGATGTTGCTTCCAGCCCAGCAGGGTAGCCTTGAGTAGCCATGATGCTGGAACAAAGCTCCTTGGCTTGGTGGGATTGTGCTATTAAGAAACAGTTAAACTGTGAATCTAATTCTTTTCACCTTTTTTCATGCTAAGGTTTTATATGGGGAGGATAGTAGCTCTATGTGTTAGGGAGATTTCCTCATATATTTGTTCTTATTATACCACTGAAGTAAATATTTGTAAATATTTGAAATAAATACCTTTGAAGTGGTTACATGGAATTGGGGTGCATGGAACTCCTAAAATTGGTACAATATAGCCAGTGAGGGTCTGAGCCAAGGGGAAAGAAACTAGATGACCCCAAACCCCCTTATGAGTGTGAAAGAATCCTACATTTTGCTGGAAGGCCGAAAAATCACAGAAGTAGCCTTTTGGTAGTGGAGGTCAGAGTAATCACTGTTACACGTAGGCACTTGTCTGGGATAAAATTGGACCCATCACATTTATGGGGAGCCCTAGAAAGATTCTCTGCCTGGAACTGTTGCTTTTAGATAGCCTATTCTTCAAGATCTATAGAAATTGGCAAAATCAAGTTTTTAGGTCATAATTATACAGTCACTTCTTTTCTCATATGTGTTCCCTTACTAGTCAGTTCCATTGGGATAATTTTGCAAACTTTTTGTTGATTTGATTGTTTAAATCAAATTGTGCATTACTGTAATCCTGATCTTTGATATTGAGTTTTGATGTGAAAAAGATGAAATTTACATCATCACGTAGAAATTATCATATTGATTGTTTTGCATTTGAACAGTGGTGCTTGCTAGACTGCTTACCATTTTTTGTGAGAGTAAAATGCCCTGCCAATTCTTAGGATATGAATTTCTGTGCTAAAAATCTACCAATATTGACCTTCATTGCTATGTCTCTAACTGAGCTCACTCATCTTGGTCTGTGGAGTGAATTAATGATTCCATTTGTTCTACCCTTATAGTGTTGGGGATCCATGGGAAGGAATTCCGGTTGCACTTTGGAATAAGGACCCACAGAAAATTACTTGGTCATCTTTAGGGATCACCAGAGACTCTCAAGAGTATGGGTGTGCTCTGTGTAGAAAAATACACTGTTTGTTAAGACTCCAGTTGGAGGGCTTTATGTTTTCATCTGAAAGAAGGGTAGTACCTACTTGATCCCAGGTTCCAAATTCCTTTGGAGAGAGCTACTTGTGGTCTGGAAAGTGCAGTGTAGACCAGATTTCTATCTGAGATAGGAAGACAATTTTTTTTTGCCTGTGACTTTTCTTTTGCTTGTGGGTTGAAAAGACCCTATAAGGCACCTAATAATGTTGTCCCCCAGCTCTGGAATGCATTATTTCCTCAGAGCTGTTCTTGGAATCCCTGACTTTCTTCAAAGCTTAGCTTAAGCTCTATGTCCTAGGGGAAGCCTCTCCTGATTCATTCAGTGGTTTATTGCTCTCATTCATTCTCAATTTATTACATATATATTTAAATGTTTACCTGCTGCATTTCTCCAGTTCAGAATATAAGCTATTTGAGAGCAGGGATTGCTTTTTCATTTGTGTCATGGTTAGGAGATTAATCAAGGGAGTTCTCTGGTCTACTAGATGAACTTATAAGTTGGTAAGCCTTTGTTTGAAACTTTGATTGTATCTTCCTGTGCTCGACATACCTTAGTATGTTCTGGTAGATGTTTTTCACTGATATTGGACAAATAATTTGACTTGGACTCTGTTGGGATGGGCTTGTGGGAGGAGCTCCCTTTTTGTACCAGGTTATAAAGGTGGGCTTCCAGTGTGTTTTGGGTCCCCTAGGCCGTTTGTTCTTTTCAATACATATCGAATAGGGACTTTTGGAGAGTCCATCAACTCAGGCTTTATTAATGAACCTTTACAGCAAAGCACATGGGAACCATTCATGCCCTCTTAACCACATGGCAATCATAAAATGAGAAACCATGTGGCCCATGGGCCAGCAAGGGACTTGGATTTTGAACTCCACCATTAATCAAGTTATTCAGCCAGTATGAGTCCATTGGGAAGTACAGTAGCTTGTTTGGCAACCCTAAATTTATTTTCCTTCTGGTGATCTTTAAGTCTACAGAAGAGGATAACAAGATGAGATTCTTGTTAATTCTCTATGGAGTAAAAATGAAACTTCCTGTAATATCAGGATACTGTTTGTCTAGAGAGAAAGAGTTCCTTTCCCTTTCAAGGAGAGAACAAGCCATGGGGTGATTTTATATGTCTGAAGGATTGGCCCATATCTTTAGGCAAAGTGTGAGTCCCCAGATTTCAAGAGGCTTCTTCATTAGCCCCTTCTCTTCATTTGCCTTCTGAGGGGAGTACAAACCATAGGGCAATACCATGAGTCTAGAGAACTTTCCTACTTTAGGAACCTGTGGGACATGGGATTCATTGGAGACAGAAAGGTATTATGATCATTGATTGTTTTGTTTTCAAGTTTCTTGAATCTGGTCCTCTTTATAGGCCATTTGGTCTGTTTATGATTTAAGGAACTCCGTAAATAGGAAGATCAATTTACATGAAACCAAATAACTTCGCCTCTACTCCACATCTAATCAATTTTCAGAGTTTGCTCTGCCTTCACAATATTTCACACCAATCCCTTGCTTTCTATTCCTACAGGCACTACCTTTTGTTTAGGCCCTTCTTGGTGAAAAGCTTCTGCAATAGTTCCATAAGAAGCCTTCCTACTTCCTGTCCCTTCACCCTCTGATCTTGTTACCATGTCCTTATGACACTAATTTTCCTAAAAGATGAATTTCATGTTATTTCTTTGCTCTAATTCTTTTCATGGCTCCCTTTCATCTAAGGGTAGGTGACATGCAAAGTCCTCCATAAGTTGGTTCCAATGTCCTTTTCTAGCCCTATTTCTCACTATTCCCCACAATGAATCCTTCATTTAGTCAAATCGGCCTACTTCCCCATTCCCTGAAGACATTAGCTAGTCATTCCTTTGAATTGGGCAGTTATTCTTTGTTAAAGTATACATTTCATCTATTAATTAACAAATGTTTTGATTTAGCTTCTCATATCTCATTCCAAAGTGATAGGTGAGAACTGATTTTAATCTCTTCTATAACAAGAGTCCTACTCTTGGAGCATTATATGTTAGGAAAAAAGTATGGTTTTGAAGGACCTGGGCCCAGATCCTAGACTCTGCTCCTTTCTAACAGTGTGACCTTGGGCAAATGATTCAAATTTTCTGTGCTTTAGTTTTTGAATTTGAAAAATAAAGGTATTGTAGTAGACCCCTGCATTTTTTAACAAGTCTGTTGTAGCTTGGGCCTTACCTCGTCTGGTTCGCTCATAGTTTAGGTCCAATACTGAAATGATATGAGGTAGTGATTCAGCAGTTAGCAAAAAGAGATTTACTTAACCACAGTAGGGTAAGGCTATTCACCAAGGACACCAGGTAAATGAAGCTCCCTACCTCTGAATTGCCCATTGTGGTCAACATTAGAGAAAGGCTAGAGTTCTTCATTGTCTTTTTGTACTTAGGTGACCAAGAACTGCTGTCAATAGGTCAAGGCCCTTGGCTGATTAAGTCTCTTGGACTATTTAAGGAAAACCTAACTTGTGTGGGAGAGAAGGGGCTAGGTTGACTCCACCCACATCTAAATCTATGATGTTTGATTCTGCCTTCTGTCTCTCATCCCACAGCCAGCCAGTTGACAAGCCTTATTGCTTCTGCCTTCACAATATCATAATTTTACCTCCCTCTCAGTTTGTTGTGAAGTTAAAGTGAGATACTATTTGTAAAGCATTTTCTGAACCTTAAAGAACTATAAAAATGTTAGCTATTATTATATTACTATTATTGTCTAATTCCTGCTTTTATCTCATCCCTTCCCATCTTTGTAATTTCTCTCATGCTGTTCATCATGAATTTTCCCCTTGCCACATCATGATTTCAATCCCTTGAAGCCTCTCCCTTCCTTCAAGGCCCAACTTATTCATCAAAATGTGAATAACAATAGAACTTGCTTCCTAGGATTTTTGTGAAAATAGAATGAAATATTAGCAAAGTCCTTTGCAAACCTTAAAGAACTAAGTGAATGCTACACATTTATATATGCATTATGTTTATACAATATACATATGTATATATAATAATCACAATACAATAAAAAACAACTTTGAAAGACTTTAGAACTCTCATCTATATAGTCACCAATAAAGGCTCCATAGCATTAGAGATTTAGAACTAGTAGGCACTTCAGAGGCCATTGAATCCAATTCCTTTCATTTTACAGAAGAGGAAACTGAGTCACAATGAAGCAAAATATGGATAAGTCATGAAACTTGAAACATGAGCAACATGAAGACCTGAGCCCCTGACTTGCCCAGAGTTTTATGGCCAGTAAGTGTCTGAGGTGGAATTTGAACACAGATATTTCAGATTCCAAGTCCAGCAACAAATTCACACTGCCTCCTTCTAAATGATAGAGACAGAATTTGAACCCAGGTCTTCTGACTCTGAAGCCTGCACACTGATAATACATTCCTAGCACCTCTTGCCAGAGAGTGATGCACAAGAGGTTTAGAATGAGATATTCATTTTTAGATAGGACAAATATTTTTTGTCATTGCTTGGCCATACTTATTAGTTACATGGGAGGGGAGAGGGGAGAGTGAGCAGAGAGTTAGTGAGAAGTGACAGAGTTGCCAAAAGAAATGAACATGAATAAGACATTTTTAAAAAGACACAGAAAACAATTAAGAAAACTTCAGAAGAGGACATAAAGAAATGACAATTTATTATTTTTACCACTTCATTAAATTTACTATATGCTTAAAAATATATAACAGAAATTCATAGTTCATATATAATTTTTGTTCTTTGGATATTGAAATGTATGTTTGTCAAATGTTTATATTTTCAAAAATGTTTGTTTTATCATGACAAACAAGAAATTTCCAAACAGGAAACCTAAGCCTGGTTTTGTTTAGGTTAAATTCAATCATTAACCAATTGTATAGCCCTGAGAAAATGATTTCATTAATAATAACTAACATTTATATAGTGCCAGGCACAGTGCTAAATGCTTCATATATATTATCTCATTTGATCCATAGAGCAACTCTGGAGGCAGGTGCTGTCATTATCTTCATTTTACAGATGAGAAAATTGAGGCAAACAGAAGTTAAGTGACTTGCCCAGGGTCACACAGCTACTAAGTATCAGGGGTTGAATCTGAACTTAGGTCTTCCTGACGCCAGGCCCAACACTCTATCCATTGTGCTACCTTTGTGAACCTATTATTATTTTTTTTCTCTGGACAATAAGGAGGTTGGTATTAGTTATTTCTATGACTCCTCCCAAATCTAAGATCCTAGCAATATCAGCATCTGAGGATAACTTCTATTTAAAAAAAAAGATTGCTGTATTGTGACATCATTATTTTTTTTTCTTTGCTTTGTATGCTTGAAAAAAAATCAAATTTCAAAAATAACATCCATGTGAATGGCCATCTTCAGAAACTCTCAAGCAAACCAAATGTGTATTTCATTGACTTAACACAACAATGAATTGCCCATCTGAAACAAGTTGCGTGTGTGGCTTAGCAAAACAAAATTAAGAGTCATCCTAGGGAAGGACATTGCCACAGCTTTGGCGTAATTAGGAATCATCATAATCAAATCCAGGAAATTGGCACATCTGCTTTTCAGGCTGTTGATCCAACTGTGTTGCTGAATGTGCCGTACTGGCAAGAACAGTTCTGATGCAGCTTGATGTGTTCTGCAAAGCTGTCTTTGCATAAATATTTACATAATTTTCTCCAAATACCGTTATAAGCAGTTGTTTTTTTACCACTTTTTCTCCCTTGGGTTATTATTTCTTTCCATCTCTCATCCTGAGGATGGAGTGCTCACTTGTCATTATAAAGGCTTATCTCTTTTTAAAGGTCATATGTGGAGGAGGGAGATGCAAAATAAAAATATCCCATTTTTTTTTAAAAAGCACCCAATGATATTTTTCTTAAAAAAAAAAAAACAACCTCTCGCTGGTATTAACTCAGCTTTGTTGTACTCCAGATATGTTTATTCAGAGAAAGGCATGTAATGGCAATCAGGAGACTTTGATATTTGTCTTAAATCTGCCATTAAGTAGCTCCTTGACATTGGATGTCACAGACTCTTTGGGTATGTTTTCTCTTTTATGATATGAGGAATATTGTTCTTTATGACCTTTTCAATTCTAAAATTCTATGGACTCATTTATGAATACTTTATTTCTTTTTATCATTTTCATTAAGAATATTTAAATCCACATAAATAATCTGGCAATATATGTTAATATTTGTTATGGACCAATAGGTCAATAGACCTTTGGTCTACCTTAAGAAACATATTAAATAAGGTCTTGATGACACCTTTTTCTTTAATCTATGGACCAGAAACTGAAGCGAGAGTACAAAACCATATAGAGAGGATTGAGGATTGACTGTGGATTGACACTGAGGACTGACAATCTGAGGATTGACACAGAGATAAGCAAATACATCTTTGTTTCAACAGATAGAGCAGAGGAAGAATTTTCTATTCTATCTGATTTATGAATTAAAAAAATATAAAAAAAACTTAAAATCTAAGGAGAACTAAATATACAACAGACTGACTAGAAAGAAGATTGAAGATGTTCAATTAATAGAGATTTAAAACCACACCCTTTCATAACAGCCTTTCATTTAGACTACAGGAATTTTCTGCTCTTTGCTAAAGAGCTCAGCAAAGTCTCTTGAAGCTCTGGGAGAATCATGGTTTATTGCTGTTAGATATTCCTTTATTTCTACCCCTGCAACTTGAGAAATGACCACTAATGATTACTAAACTCAGTATTTTAAATTATTTATTTTTAACTACAATGATATCACATTGAAAAGAATCATGCAGCCACGTATGGGATAATAACGAGCTGATATATTATATAGCACTTTACGTGAAAGTTTGATTTGTACATTAGCCCTCTAAGACACATATTCAAGGCACATTGTCTGCATTTTACAAAATGAGCAAACTGGGGCTCAGAGTAGCACAATTTTTACTGATATGTTTACCCATATATAAAGGATACTTAGAATTATCTATCTTCTGAAGTTATTTAAATGACCTGAACTTGGCTTTTAAATTTTGCATCTTTTTCCTAAATATTTCTTTCATTTGCAAAACACATTCTGCCCCATAATTTCTATGTACTTTGCAGATTTGATCACCCAGGTATTAAAGTTGTGTTTCACTGGTCAGCTTCTGGGAAAATGTTTCAGTGCCCAATATGCTCAAAGAAGTGCAATGAATGACTAGGAAGAAACAAACAAACAAACAATGAACTCACTGAGTCTTTTTGATTAATTGAGCTGGAAATCAGGTAGTTAGGGGCTACTATTATCTTTATTTTGCAGATGAATATATTAAGGCCCAGAAAACTTAAGTGATCAGAAAGCATAGTCAGAACCAGAAGTTAATAGTACTGAAGATTTCCCTTCCCCCTTCCTTCCTATTATCCTTCCTTCCTTGCTTCCTTCTTTCCTTCCTTTCTTCTTTCCTCCCTCCTTCCCTCCCTCTCTTCTTTCTTTCTTGAACATTCATTATTAATGTTTTTATCATTATATCTCAGTCATTTTGGGATGTGTCAAGCCCTCCTCCTTTCCCCAAAATGGAAACTACTCTTGTAACAAAGAGAAACAATTGAGCAAAAACACAGGATTCAGTGACTATATAGGGCAATGCAAACAACAATTTTGGTCTTTCCTCAGCTTTAGAACCTTAGAGCTTGTCAAGAGAGAAAATGGTTGTCTCAGCCACACACACCCCAATGAATAACAATTTTAAAAAAATTCTGCAGTGCAAATTATCTTTTTGTACATCTGTATCTCTATTAGTTACTTAAATTGCTATATTTTTATTTTCCCTTTTCCTAATAGTTCTGACAGCCATCAAGTTTCTCAAGTGCTTATAATTTCTTTGGAAATAGATACCTATGTTGTGTCTTTAATTGGTAACAGTTATGATCTGATTCAAAGGCTGAACGTCTGTCAGTGAGTTTTATATTCATATTTATATCCTAAAATCAGAGTTGTTTTTTTTTTACTTGTTCTGCCTTCAATTATCTTGGACAAAAAGATTTTTTAAAAATTCCACATATGTCTTAGCACATTTTGTAGTTTCTAATCTAACCAGGATTTTTAAAAAATCTCCTTCTGAACTCATCTTTGGAATGCATTTACTTTACCTATAATTTGTTTGATTTTTTTAAAAAAATTAAGACTTTTACTCTGTACAACTGTGAAATGCATGTTATTTTTTCTTTGTGGCGTTACAGATTCTGCCAAAGTTTCCTGAAACTGCATGTTTGAATTGGTTAGAAGGAATAGGAGGGAAGGAAGGAAGGAAGGAAGGAAGGAAGAAAGGAAGGAAGGAAGGAAGGAAGGAAGGAAGGAAGGAAGGAAGGAAGGAAGGAAGGAAACTACTGTGGTGTTTAAGCCCATGAGGAAAGGAGACATCAGTTACCTTAAAACATGGGGGTTGACTGTGAGATAACCTGAAGGAACCCGTTCTTATCAGGACAACTGCTCCTTTTACTAATAAAATTTAGGACAATTAATCAATTGATGTCACACTGTATTTAGTTATTTTGCAATTTAATTCACAAATATTGCAAAAAGTCTGTATAAAAATGTGTGCCCTGTGCAGATCCAAATCGCCTAATATGGAAGCAACCTGCATCCTGCATTTTCTTACCATGCAGGTGAAAGCCTCGTTTGATTCACTGCATAGCCAGAACAGGCTGAGCTTTTAAAACTGGCCAGCTGAGACAGTCTCATTCTTTCTTTCTGTGTCCAGAGAGTGAAGATCACTGGTCATTCACAGTGCAAGTGCCATTAACTGAACTTGGAGAAAATAATTTCACTTCCTTTCTATTCTGGCTCTTAAGAAATGAGTCTCGGGTTTCTGTTCTCATTTGTCATTCTCATTTTCAGGTCCCAGCGGCGATCTCCATCTGACCTGAGAAAGCAAGCCATAAAGACCTTGCAACTAGGACTCCATGTGCGATGCTGCATCTAACTGGCAGAGAAGCCCAGAGAAGCCAGGGTATATGGGACTGGGACATGGGAGGTAGGGATGGTGTGTGTGTGGGTGTGCGGGAGCAGGATTCAGAATTTATGATCATACTGTATAGAAACTGATCTAAGCTATGAGTCTAGCCCATCCCCCCTTCATCATAGAGATAGATTTCATGGTGGGGTGGGGTGAGGGTAGGTGGTGGAGAAAATTATGTGTTCCATATACTGGGGAAAGTAAGTTTGTATATTTGTGATTGTATCTTTTGAAGTTAATATTACTTTGTAAAATATAATCTAATTGTTAGTGGCTAAATGGAACTAGGGTTCAGGTGACCACCCTTATAATCCAAGGAAACATCATCATTTGGGGCTGTAGCCATTGACAGAGAACCTAGACACCATAGACTCCCTTAAGGGTACCAGACAACCTGGAGCAGGGGTGAGATATAACACACTAGGATTTCAAGGAGTGAGGACCAGAGTACTCAATGTTACATGTGCAGCCAAAGTATGCCACTGTATCAAACAGAATATATCCAATTGTCCTTTAAGGGCAAAAGCCAATTAAAATTTATTGATATTTATTTATTTTTTCCAAGTGCAGGAGGCATGAATTGGGCATTTTCTAAAGGAAGTCCTATGTCACTGAAAGAGACCTGTTCTTTGTAGGAGCATTAGTCAGAACATCGGGCCCACAATATATTTGGTTCCAGACCCACCTCCTATTTCTGGCTGTTCCATCCCTGCCCCAATGATTTAGAAAAGAAACCCCCCCTGTTGTCATCTTCCACTTCTCATACACCCTGGTAGGGGCTAGAGAAATTCGGGAAGAAATCTGCATGTAACAAATCTCTTCCAAAGGTACCCGTGTCTCTAGTAAGAATTAAAGTCTCATCAAACCCAAGTTCTTAGGGGCCCAACCTAGGTCTGTTCCGCATACAAACAGCCTTTGGGGACAATCCAAAATTTCAGATATTTTTTCCCTGCCAAAAGTTGAAATATTTTCCCCCAATAAGTGACACTCTATCTAATATCCCAATAACTATCAAAATGAAAGCTTTAGATTATTAGAAACAACAGTCAGAACACATACACATGTGTGTGTGTATATATATATATATGTATGTGTGTATGTATATACACATATATTTATATACACATGCATATACATATACACATATGCATATGTAATAACAAAAATACACATGAAACTTTGGGTAATAAGCAGCTATCTTTAGATTATGAATATCAAATTAATTTGCCATGATGTTTCTTCACTCTGACATAAATTATAAGTGATTCTTATTTCAAATTACTTTTCAAAATACTTTTAAGTTTTAACAGTGTTCCAGTTTCTGCATGGAGCTGTAACCTGGATTACAGCTGGCATTCCCCTTAAATAAAATTGGACATAGTGCAGGAAGAAAGGAGAAGGCTCAGTTTTAATCTACTCTTGCTGCAAAGTGGGGTGACTCCATGACTATGCCCAACATTCCTGGATTTCCCATACTATTACATTTCTAGACTGTTCTTTCTCAGGACGTCAGAATTTCAATAACTCTTTGAAACATAGTATTAACCTTTCATTTTGTAACTAAATGAACTACCTTAAAGGGTAGGCATATCCCCATCAAAAAAAAATCTTGTCTTCAAATGGTGAAAATGACTTGACTTTTTATGACTAGCCTTAAAAACCATCATGGATGCTGTATTAATGGAACTTATTTTAGAGGGAAAAAAAGATGACACATTATACAGATTTGAATTATATTTGGAACACACTAACACATAATGCCCTAAAATGTCTCACAAAAAAAATATGAGGAAACAGTGATGAATTCTTTTGAAATAAAAAGGAAGACACCAAGGTTTCCCTGGCTGATTTAGTTCTTTGTACACCTTATGGAACTTGAACTGCTGAAGACCTGCCTTTTTTTGACTGTACACACTGCTTCTCCCTCAGGAACAGACTTTAAAACCCTATAGATTTTGCATCTACATTACATCTTTATTAGTTACTTCATTTAAAGGGTCTGATCTCAGTCCATATCAAATCAATCCTTAGAAGTCTTCCTGTAGTTGGGGCTCAATGGGCTTCACTAGGATTACTCTTAGGACCAGAAAATGAATACCCAGTAGTGTTCAATCTCATGACTTCATGTGGATTTCTGTTTGTAATGAAAAGTGAGTTTACTGCTGCCCTTCCATATAAAGTGTTCTGTTGTCTATAGATGGATCCAAAACTTGGCCCTGGGGAAAATTTTAATTTTCTTCTCTTTTCTTTCTTGTTCTTCAGTTTTTTGTTTTTGACTTAAGGATGGGAGCAGAAAACTTCCCACTGAGAAGGCAGTGCTTAGTTTGATGCCCCAGGGACTCTGAAATTTTACAGTTTAAGAACAGTGCTACCTTAGACTTCCTGGAAAGGCTCAGCCTATAGGTTCTGAGAGGATACAATCAGTGAATATTCACGAAGCTGACAATGTAGAAATTGTCTTAGAAGAGAGAGTTAAACCCTGGAATTTGAGATGAATTAATGCTATGAGGAAAACAAATAGATTAAGTGTAAATGAAAGGATAAAAAGTCAGAATAGGAAGAAAGAGAATTAATGAAGAAGACAAAGCAGAAACATTCTTAGAAAAGAATGCAGAAAAAATGAACAAAGAAAGGAAGCTAGAGAGGAGAGCAGGAGGGATTTTGAAATATCCACTTAACTGATGAAAGAAAGAAAGGGGTCAAATTAGGTAGATAAATGAAAGCATGGAAAAGAATCCAATAATTTAAGTGAAGAGTTAACAGAGCCACCTGGCGTATTTGTCAAATAGGAAGTACATTTCTGAAAGCTTGTGACCTTCAGTGTACAATAATCAAGGACTAGATACCCACCAGAGTCATTCCTAAAACCATGAGAGAGAAGGTTGTGTCAACTGCCACCCCTCATCAGAAACCCCAAACTCCCAATATGAGAGCAGGTTGTTTTTCATTATTTAGAAGAGTTAGGGATTTCAGACTTATTGTCCAAATTTTTAATTTTCTTGGAAATGTATTTTATCACTTTCCTGACCTGCAGAATTGTCACCAGCAGATAGTTTCTCTTTCTCTAAGGTTTTTGCCCTGAAGATGAGTGAAATTGGAAGTGAAGGAAATTTCAATGAATATGGGCAAATTTTTATCCACAGTGATGTCAGTCATTCACTGGGATACTGTCTTATTGAGAAGTGTAGACTCAATCTCCCTTCCCAAAACCTGACCCAACAACCTTAAAAGGGTCAGATATGTCATGGCTTTGCAGATATCACTAGGGTAGGACCTGAAAGTAGCCACTGGCTTTTTGGACATGATTCTCCTGCACACCACTTACATGGTTCATCTCATTTTCTTCTTTATACATTGACTTAACCTGAATTCTGTGCCAATATCCAAGGGGAGCTTGCAGGAAAAGTCCTCCCAAGTTCAGTTTATCTGACTCAATAAAGCAGTTACTATTTTCCAACCTAATTGTCAACATCTCATTCTTGAAATCTACTTAGAACTTTTTATCATTTAAGAATGTGGCACTAAATATACTGGTACCTCCATTAATAACTTAATCATGCTATGTACAAAGTGGTGCTATAGGACTGTGATAGTCATTGTCAAAATCCCAAGAAGTTCTCAATGTATAAATTCCCTTCAGAGTCCATTTATTCCCTAATAATTTTGTTGTTGCAACCTAAACTCTAGGAGAAGGATCAACTTCACATTGAGAACACAGTTTTTTTTCTTCACAAACCAAGATGGGGTATGTTGGAGTTTTTCAAGTTTGTAAAATAAAACATCTGGTTCTTTCCTGCAGGACGCACATGAGTAAGGGCCTCCAGAATACTCGTAATCAGTGACTTTATTGCCTCGTGAGACCCATGCTCGTGCATCATATACCCATTACATAGCTATACAGCTCTGTTAGCCAAGGGACAAGAGTTAGACAATTCCATCAGAACTTCTGGACAGGCACAATATTCCATCTCCGTTTAGTAGTAAAACTCTTGAATTATCTGTATGCCTTTTAAGTTTCATTGCATCCCAAACCCTCAAAACATTCTAATACATCAGATAAAATGATTAATCCTAGCCAATTCATTGGAAGTCTATAAATAAAATCTTTGTGTCCACTTAGTGAAATTGCAAAGACGTTGAGGCAGTCAGTGCTATTAGAATATTAACATCTCAGAGATAGATCTGTCCATCCAGCCCAGCTGATGATACTAGTTCCTTGTACTTGGCATAATCTAAGGCTTTCACGTAATCCTTATACATCCTTGATGTTAACATACATGGATAAGTGGAATCAGCATAGTAAAGTGATTGTTTTAATTACATAAATTCCTAAATTCATTTTTTTATTAAGCAGCACATAAATCAAGCCAAGAAAGAGCAAGAAAAAATATTTAAAAATTAATCTGAAACAATTCTGAGGTACTACCTCATATCTATTAGATTAGATAATAGGACAGAAAAGGTAAATGACAAATGTTTGAGGGGATGTGGGAAAAATGAGACATTAATGTACAGTTGTAAGAGATGCAAATTGATTAAACTATTCTATAGAGCAATTTGGAACTATGCCCAAAGGGCTATAAAACTGTGAATGCCCTTTGACATAGCAATACCTCTACTAGGTCTGTATCCAAAAAGATATAAAAAGGACCTATATAGCAGGACTTTAATAAAGGACCTTTATAGCAGCTGTTTTCTGGGGGTAAATAATTGGAAAGTGAGGGGAAGCACATCAATTGGGGAATGGCTGAATAAGTGGTGGTATGTAATTGTGATGGAATACTGTTGTACTATAAGAAATGATGAGGGAGATGCTTCAGAGAAACCTAGAGAGACTTACATGGGTTAATGCAAAGTGAAATGTACTGGACACAGAATAACAGCAATATTGTAGGATGATCAGCTATGAGTGACTTAGCTATTCTCAGCAATGCAATGATCCATGATAACTCTGAGAGACTTAGGATGAAAAATGCTATCCATCCCCAAAGAAAGAACTGATGGGGTCTGAATACAGATTGAAGCAACTTTTTTCACTTTATTTTTCTTGAGTTCTTTTTAGTCTGTTTTCTTTCATAACATGACTAATATGGATGTGTTTTGCAGGGCTATATATATATATATATGTATGCATGTATGTATGTGTGTATATATACATATATGTGTGTGTATATATGTGTGTGTATATATATGTGTGTGTGTGTGTGTGTGTATGTATATATAACCTATATGGAATTGCTTGCCTTCTCAATGAGGAGGGGGTGGGGAGGGAAGAAGGGAGAGAATTTGGAACTCAAAGTTTAAAAACAAATGTTAAAAATTGTTGCTTACATCTAACTGGGGGAAAATGAAATACTAAATAGATACCAGAAAAAAGAAAAAAATAACCTGAAGGAACAAAAGATAAGGAATCCCAATCAATCCATCAATCAATCAATCAGTGAATAAACATTTATTAAGCACCTACTATGTGCCAGGTACTATGCTGAGTGCTGATGATACCAAGAGACAAAAATGGAAAAGAGTAAGAAAAAATGGGTCCAGAAGTAACAGATTTCAAACTATACAACAAAGTAGTAATCATTAAAATGATTTGGCTTCGGTTAAAAAAAATAAAGAGATTGATCAGTGGAACAGACTAGTTATATAATATACAGATAGATAGAAGTAAATGAACACAGTTGTTTAGTATCCAGGGAACTTTACAAGGATAAGGACTATTTGATCGAAACTGAGAAAACTGGAAAGCAGACTGGTCAAAATTGTGTATAGACGAACATCTAATGCTGTTAAACCAGAATAAACTCCAAAAAGATATAGGTAACCCTTTGGTAGTTTGAATAGAATAGCATTAAAATTCGAATTAACTTGGTATTATCATCATTTTTCTTAGATTGGAACTAATCAGCAGTAATTACTGAATAGTCCTCCAGCTGAAAATTTATTTCTTTTCTTTTTAGGGGGGAAGGCAGGGAAATTGGGGTTAAGTGACTTGCCCAAGGTCACACCACTAATAAGTGCGTCAAGTGTCTGAGGCTGGATTTGAACTCAGGTCCTCCTGACTCCAGGGCCGGTGATTTACTCACTGCACTACCTACCTGCCCCTGAATATTTATTTCTTAAATGACTCTAAGGAGCTCTTTGTAATTGAATCCGTATACGTCTACTGGGTGCTTTAGTAGGTCAATCTTCAGATACTTTATTAACTTTTTAGTCATTTGGATTATAACGTTCCTTTCTGATGTTATCACTTGGATTTTTATTATTACGTGAAAATAGTATTGATTTTTGTAGATTTTGCAACCTGCAACATTACTGAAAATGTCAATTGTCTCAATTAGTATTTTTGCTTATTTCCTATAATTTAAGGAATCATGTCATCAACAAATAGGGAAAATTCTATCTCACTTTATTTTTACTTTTTAATTTTTTCTTATTACTATGCTAGAATTTCTAAAACTATGTCAGAAAGTATTGGAGAGAATAAGCATCCCTACTTTGCCCCTATATTTATTAAGAAAGCTCCTAGTGTATCCCCATTGCACACAATGCTTATTTTTGTCTTTAATCCTTTTATGATATTTTAAAAATGTTCCTCTCTGTCTATATTTTTATGGTTTTTTTAGCATAAATGCATGTTCTATTATTCCAGAGGCCTTTTCTGCATCTTTTTAGATTAAATGTGTGTTTTGGCATATTCTTGTTTAAATAGATCAATTTTGTTGATTGTTTTTCTAATTTTGAGCTATTCTTGCATCCTTGATATGAAGTTGACTTGGTCATAATGAATGATTTCTAGAATAAATTGCTGTAATCTGACAGATATTATTTTTAAAATTTGAATTGATAGTCATTAATGATATTGATTTATAGGTTTCCTTTATCCTTCCTTGGTTTAGTATTAAGACATATTTGGTTCACAAAAAGAGTCTGATAGAATACTTTCTGTCTCAGTGTTTTAAAATAATTTGTAAAATATTGATAGTATTTTGTCTTTATAGCCACTTTCGTCTCTTTTTCTCAAATTGGATTAAGATCCACATTTAGTTTTCTGTCTGCATAAATATTTTATATTGTGTTTATATAGTTTCTACTGTTTCAATGTCTCCTTTCACTATCTCATCCACTCTCCTGTAGATTTTCTTCCTGAGAAACTACAGTTGATTTCCCTTGACTTGATTAGGATGTATCACATATTTCCTCTCTATCTTCTTCTGACCCTCCCCCCACTTTTTTTTTGCATTGTCTCATCCTATAACTTAGTTCCACGAAAACATTGGTTCACCTGTAGGCAGCATGTTATAA
The DNA here is from genome assembly GCF_011100635.1 of Trichosurus vulpecula. Classification (NCBI taxonomy): domain Eukaryota; kingdom Metazoa; phylum Chordata; class Mammalia; order Diprotodontia; family Phalangeridae; genus Trichosurus; species Trichosurus vulpecula. Next base: position 73,501,915 of record NC_050578.1, read on the forward strand.
AGGTTCAAACCACAGTGTTTCATGCCTGATTCTCTGCCATCATTTCTATGCAAGTTTGGTTTTTTAACACTTGGCTTTTGTTATTCTCTTAGAAAGTCATCTCTTAATAGTCACTCTGTTGTTATTTTATTTTGTTACTGTTACTTTGAAGCCTGTAGGTGTCTTTCTCTTTGTACTATTTTTTTCCTCCTTTTCCCCTTTGTAGGTTGCTGTATTTGCTTACTTTTTTGTGTGTTTCTTTTATTTGTGGTGTTTGCAAAGTGAAGAATTTACTCATATTTGCAGGTTGTTTTTGTTTGTTTGGTAGGAATTCTTCAATTACCTGTATTTCATTGAATGTCTCTTTTTCATTGATTATTAGGCTCAGGTTTATAGAGCATACTACATTGAGTTGTATCGTAAACCCTTATGCTCTTCATAATGTAATATAATATTCCCTTTTGTGATTTTTGGTGGATGCAAAATAGACTTGTAATTTGAATTTTCTGTCCTTTATATCTGAAGGAATTTCTTCTGTTATATTGAAGAATATTTTGTTCATCACTGGAATACAAAATTAAATCACTGTGCCTTGGAATTTGCAGTATTGGGGTATATGTGTGTGTGTATGTGTGTGTGTGTGTGTGTGTGTGTGTGTGTGTTTCCTGTAGGTGATCTATGAATTCTTTTGATTGACACTTTATTTTCTGTATTTAGAAGTTATGAGTAGTTTTCTTGTATTATTTTCTTACTTTATAGTGTTCAGATTTTTTGGATTATGTTTTTCTGGGAGAAAAAGATAATCCTTAAGTTGTCTTCTGTGCACCCTTTCTTAGAAATGAATATTTTGCTTATTTAGAGATCACATGTTCTTTTAACTTCTCTTCTTCCAGGTTGCCTTCATTTATGTGTATTTGCATTCCTAAACAATTACTCTCATTTTCATTTCTTCGGGGAGACTTTCTACTGTAGATCCCAGTTTTTCCTTTCTTCCTGTGTGATGTGTGAGGGAATTTCTGCTACTTAAGCCATAAATTAATCTTTCACACTTAATATCCTGTTGTAATTCCATGTTCTCTTGGGAACATATAGCTTCCCCTGACTTATCAGGGATTGATTTATTATCCTTTGTCTTTCAGTTCAGATATTTTGGCAGGTTTGGATGTCCTGAAGTTCATTGCCCTTTCTGTTACTAATATCTTCCTTATTGGTTTATCTGTTTATGGTCAAGATTCTAAACTAGATTTTCTTGTTCCTGATATCTTTAGCAGTTTTCATTCTGGTCACCTAGAATTCTCTTACCACTTACTTCTGACTTCTTTTCCTTTGATGGAAGATTCCCCAAGGGATATTCCTCAGAGTAGTCTCAGCCTCTTCCTCAAGGGGGAATTCACTTTTCATTGGTCTCAGCCCTTGTGTTAAGTGACTTCTGGGGGAAAAGAACTGACCTCACCTGGATGATAGTCACATACCCTTATGTATAATCCCCTCAATCTCAAATAATGGCTTGCCTCAATTTCCTGTTCTTTAGTTCTCTGGCAGAACACTACTGTAGCTCACCACCAGGCAGGGGAGAAGGGTTGAATTTTGTTGTTGATTGATGCAGAATGATGGTGTGAGAGCAGGGGTAAGGATAGGGGTGGTAGCTGGCAGAGACCACAGCAGCAGCCGGGGAATGGCTGATGGGATACCAGAGCATATACCCCTGAGTCCTGCTGTGAAGTCTTGCCAGAGTCTGAGGGCTGGTGGGAGTGGGGGTACTAAGTGATCAAATTAGGAATCAGGCTTAGCCTCCCCTCCTGCCTGTTCATCAGGTTGTTACTTTCTTAAGATTCTTGGGGGTCTTCATATGTGGAGACAGTTGCAATCATTTTACCTCTTGTATATAATTCTTATTGTAGACAGTTTTGAGTGGTCATGAGTAGTGGAGAAAATGTCAGCCCATCCCCTTTCAGGTTAATATGACCTGGAAGTCTCCTTTAAGTATTAAGAATGAATCTCTTTATTCCTTTCGACAGCACACTTTTATTTTATTTTCTTCCATATGAGGGCATCTTATAAATTCCTTTATACTTTTGCTTCACAAAGCAATTGACTTTTTTTTTCCTTTGGCAATGCACAGAGGCTATAGAAGTAGTGAATCTATGCAGTAGCTTGAATTAGTAGCAAGAAACCCAGCCATAAACTGCTTTCTTAACAGCAAATAAAAAAATAAAATCTACATGTGTCCTGTATACGAGGACCAGTTGTGCTGTTGATTTTGCTGCTACTGCTGTTGCTGGAAACCAGAGCTAGTCATTAACAGGTTTTGGCAGCCAGATGAATGAAGATGATTGAGAGCCAAAATTATATAAGTAGCACCCATAGGATTCTTGATAGTATCAAGAATGGGAGGAGCGCTCAATGTGTTTTACCGTTGCAAATTAAAAATTCTTTGGCAAAGTAACCCTTTCCTGTCAAGAGTCACAGCATCTAGATAGCTGGAGGAAGTCTGATCATGCCCCTCTATGGAAGGAAGAACAGCTGTGACACACGAATGAATAATATGAGTGGAGAGAAATGTCACTGGGGAAATGTGTGAGTGAATGTATAGACAGAAACATATATATTTGGAGAAAGAAAAGTAAGATCCAAGCAGAAGTTGGTTAAAGTATTTGGGTGGTGATTCAAATATTTATCCAAAAGGAGCCCAACTTGAAAAATTCAAAGGATGTAGAATCATTCAATTAAATCTAAATGCTTACTTTGTGCCAGGCACTAAACCAGGGATTGGGGATACAGCTGGGTTGGGGGAACAGTCCTTGCCTTCAAGGAGTTTATATTCTAAATAGGGAGAGAATATGTATGCACATAAATATATAAAAACTTCCTATAAATGTAAAAATCTCACAATTCTAACTTCTAGTCAGGGATAGAAATATGTGACTCATTGTCAACATCTACATAATCACATTCATCATCAGTCATTGACATCTCCACTCCCATCAGCAGCAACAATCATTTCCTTTGTTCCAGGTGCCAGGCTAAGTGCTGGGCATACAAAATAAAGACAAATACATGATCCATGATCTCTGGGAGTTCACATTCTAATGAGGAGTTGGTGAGTTGTTTTCAGTCATGTCTTATTCTTTGTAACCCCATTTGGGGTTTTCTTGGCAGAGATACTGGAGTGGTTTGCCATTTCCTTCTCCAGCTCACTTTATGGATGAAGAACTGAGGTAAACAGGATTAAATGACTTGTCCAGGGTCACATAGCTAGTAACTTTCTAAGGCTGGATGGAGGAGCTCATCACTCTATCCATTGGGCCATCTAGCTGCCCTATGAGGCTGTTGTTGTTGTATGTCTTTTATTCTTGAAGAAGACCATAACATCAGGGAGGTGATGGATGACAGCAAGTAGATTGGATTTAAGTGAGGAAGGGCTGGGCAAAGTCACCAGCCTCACTTTTTCCTCCAGAGCTGTCTGGACCCAGGGGCTAGGAATAGATCAGGACAACTGGAGGTGGCCCAGAATGCAATGGGGAACCTTTGTTAATTTATTTTTAAGTTTTTGACTAGGTAAAGAGGCCATTCTCTGCCTCAGTTCTTAATCATTGAATGGATGTTGCCTCAGTCAAACTGAGCCCTATGAGGAAGACACTAGGCAAAGTACCATATACATACAAGATAGATACAATGTGAATGGCAGGTAATCTCAGTGTGGAGAAGCCTGGAAAAAAGTTTCCTGGAGAAGGCTGAATTTGAGCTGAATCTTGAACAAAATCAGGTGGAAGTGAGAAGGCATGGGGGGAGTCAGTGAAAATTCATAGAATTGGGAGATGGAACATCATCAAGTCAAGTCAATAAGCATTTATTAAGCACCTGCGCTAAGTGTTTTGGATAAAAAGAAGGAAAAAACCAAACTCTGTCCCACTGTCCATGCTTTCAAGGAGTTCATAGTCTAACAGGGAAGGGGATGACGAGGAAAGAGCTGCAACCAACTGTGTGCAAACAAGATATCTATCTATATATGTATCTATGTATCTATGTATGTACCTATCCATCCATCCATCCATCCATCCATCCATCCATCCATCCATCCTTCCACCTATCCATCAATCTATGTATCTATCTATGTATCTATGTATTTATTTATATATCTATGTATGTATATATGTATGTATCTATCTATCAACCTACCTACCTACCTACGTATCTTTCTGTTTGCATATGTATATATGTATACACACACACACACACGCACGCACACACACATATACACATATACAGAATATATCAGAGACAATATTGGAGAGAAAAGCATTAAAGGGAAGCAAGAAAGATTTCTAAAAAGAAGGAGGGGCCTAGGTTATATAGGACTTTAAATCCAAACAGATAATTTCAAATGTGATCCTAGAGGTAATAGAGGAGTCACAAGTATTTATTGAATAGGAAAGTGGCACGATCTTCAGGAAGATTGCTTTGATAGGTGTGTGGAGGATGGAGGGCAATTGGGAGAGACCTGAGCAGCAGGGTGGTGAACCTGAAGGCTATTGGAGTGACCCAGGTAGGAGGTGCTGAGGACCTGTACCAGGAAGGATGGTGGTGCTATTGATAGTAACAGAGACACTTGGAAAAGAGACAGGTGAAAGGATGACTTCTGTTTAGAACATTTTGATTTTGAGATGACTATTGGAGGTACAGTTTGAAATATACAAGAGGCAGTTGGTGATGTGAGACTAGAGGTCAAGAGAGAAGTCAGGGCTGAATAATAAATACAAGAACCATCTGCATAAAGGTGATGATTGAATCCTTGGGAATCAATGAGATCACCAAATCAAAAACAGAGTGAAAAGGCAATAATAGTGTAATATTTCTGCATCGGGCAGTTTCTTGAGAAAAATATCTCTCCGTGTTTTCCACAGTTATGATGCTTACGAAAGTGTAATACTGAGCTTTCATATCTGCAAATAATTTTGATTAAAGTTACCTAGTTATACTCCTCCCAAAGAGAATTGAGTTTAATTTAACATACCTCAACAACATTCTTCCTTCTAATACAGTGTGAACAAAAACTGAGGCAATGAATGGTAGCTAGAGTTGAAACATATTAGGAAATAATTTGGGTGAGTTAATAGCTTACTCACATTTATATAACACTTGGGGCAGCTAGGTGGTACAATGAATGGAATGCCAGTCCTGAAGTCAGGAAGATTCATATTCTTGAGTTCAAGTCTGTCCTCAGACACTTCCTAGCTGTGTGACCCTGGGCAAGTCACTGAACCCTGTTTGATTTGGTTTCCTCATCTGTAAAATGAGCTGCAGAAGGAAATAGCAAACCACTCCAGTATCTTTGCCAAGAAAACCTCAAATGGTATCACAAAGAGTCAGATACAACTGAAATGACTGAATAACAAAAATATAGCACTTACTATGTGCCAGGCACTGTATTAAGTGCTTTACAACTATGTATTGATGCTCACAACAGCCCTGGGAGGTAAGTGTTGTTATTATCCCAATTTTAAGGTGGAAGAAACTGAGGTAGGCAGAGTTTAACTGACTTGCTCAGGGTCATACAGCTAAGTAAGTGTCAGGCTAAATTTGAACTTAGGTCTTCCTGACTGTAGACCCCGTGTTCTATTCATTATGCCACCCAGCTACCACAGCATAGTCTTGCTGGCTAGTAACTCATATATTCTTTACTTTAATAAAAACAAAGTTAGCTTGGCTTCTCTCAAACAGCTAGTTGGATGGATTCTAACCAGAATTTGCAAACCAAGGGAGAAAAGCAGCATAGTGTACTAGAAATGAAAATATGAATTGAACACCTGAAGAGATAAGCCAAGTATTCTAGTTTCAATACTTTCTCTAATGGTTGAATGACTTTAAACAATAATAACTCACAAATGTGAAAAAATACATAATGTTTTAAGGTAGCATTGAAACAATCTGCTAGCAGCTGCTGTAGGGGTGTAAGACCCACCAACAACCAGCACACAGAAAGCTGCTAACACAGGTTCTTTTGATCTGCTTTACTAAGGAAAGCAATGTCAAGGGGTTAACGATCTCAGTTTAATTGAACATATAAATATCATTTACTTAGTTCAGGGGAAAAAGCCAGCACTCTGAACTTCAGAGAAAATACAAACAAATTACAAACATCAACAGACAGACCTTGTCCGATTAAAATCTCAATGCATAGTTACCAGGGTTTAACAAAGTCCCAACATCTGGGTTTACAAGCTGGAGCACTCTTAACTACAGCTGCCCAGAGTCTCCATATCAACACACCTCCAAGAGTGAGAGCCCCCAGGGAGAATACCAACCTCTGGCTTTATATATTTTGTTCAGGGTCAAAGGTGAGTCACACAGTGACCCCACATGACGTAAAAGCATCACAAAAATGCAACTTAAACCAACATGGTCTAAAAGCCTCTGATGCCAGAGACATGTCACTCAAATCCATGTAAACTAGGCTTTCCCTTGAGGCAAGGAGGTCATCAAGGACTCCTAATTTGATCAAGGAAACAAAGGCCAAACTCTTCAAGGGCACTTGATTGAATAAGTGCTAAAAGCCCTCCGTAATTACCAATACAGGTAGCATTAGTTTCCAGACTCCCTGACAATGGTCCAAAGGCATTGTGATAAAAATTCCTCACTGGTACTTTAAGCAGTAAAGATTTGAGCAATTGTCACAAATACATTTTTCCTTTGTGATAATGGACATGTGGATGGTTAAATCATTATAAGGTTGTTGTTTTTTTTTCTGTAGCGATTTGAAACTATCGTGATCATTTCATGATTTTGGTTGCATCAAACTTTGATCTAAACATAACCAACATGTTCTTACAGTTTCTCAGTCTATCATCATTTTTCCCAAACTGCTATGTGGGTAACAACATTCAAACTCAAACCAATTTGCAATGGATGGTCAAACAATTGTTCATAAATATCCTTCTTTGCATTCTGTACACTGCACTACAGCAGGTCCCTTGTTCCATCCTGTGTGAACAGGATATTTTAAATGTTTGCATCCTAATGGCTCCATTTTCAAGCCATTTTGGACCATCATAATCATCCTGTAAAAACAAACTGTTCATTACCTCTTACTGCAATATATGGACTGTTTTCCCATTTAAATTTATCCTCTATTAATGCTATTTCTCTTCTATCTCATCGATTTTCAAGTGAACTTACTGGTAGCACTGATCAGTCATTTGGTAAAGTTTCTATGAGAATGTGGCCGATGTATACCAGTGGGAGAAAGGAAGTCAAGTGTGAAGAGATTCTTTCCTTACAAAGATTAATTTGCATATAAATATAGTTTAAAAATGAAGCAATATATGCAATGCGAATTTAAGTGCATTTGTCACTTCATACAGCACTTGTCATTAGTCATCAGAAAAATAAAATTTTACATTGGAACTAACTATTCATTTTTATGTATTGATTAGGTGACTTAAAGTGAAAAGTGGTTTTCCATCTCTCAACAAGAGACATTGTTAAAATCTCCTAATATTTTATATTGCATTTCTGTTTTCTGTTGCGTATTTGTGCACACAAGCATTCTCTTTAGATTCTTGTTTTAAGTCAAAACACAGAAATTAACTATGCAGAACAAGATTTAAAACTGTGTTTGTTTGGTGTTGAGTCAAATATTGCAAAACTTTGTTCAAATGAAATATCTTCAAATTGAATTAAGCTTTTAAATGATTATTATATTATGTTAAACCTGTTACAAGTTACCAAAATGTTATTTATATTCAACAAAATTTATAAAATGAAGAAATTGAATATGAAGTCTTACAAATAATATTAAAAATATGAAATCTTGCTGAATTATTTTTAACTCTTATGTAATGTCCCACATAAATAATTCATGGTTATTTTATAACTTTACAATTACAAGCTTTACAATTCTGTACTGTTTTCATATTTGTAGGTAGAATAAATTTTATATTTCATCATCATGATTACATAATTTAAATTTTAATTTGAAGCTTTGGGGGCAAAAGTTGTCACTATAGTTACTGTGAGCACACATAATGAGTAAATCTAAAAGAATATTATAAAACAGTAAATTATGCTGGGATTTCACAGTACATTTTGATGCTTTGAAAAGGGTTGGTGGAACAAAAACATATTAGGAATGACTACCTGAAGATTTATGAAATGTTTTTCCCCAGCAATCTGTGAGGCCAATAGCATAATAGTATCCAATTGGCAGATGAAGAAAGTAAAGTTCTAAAGCCTAAGATGACCAAGATTACATAGGCAATAAAAACCAGAGCCAGTACTTTTACCTAGATCTCCTGACTTCAGGTTATACTGACTTCTAAGTCAAGAAGTTATTTGAAATTTCTCTGTGCTTTATCAGTCTAATAGGGGGAAATCCTTCCCCTAGCTGGCTACGGTGAGGATGAAATGAGGTAACAGATTTTTAAAAATGAAAACATTTTTAAAGAGCTCTCATGCAAATTTAAGGTCTTCTATGATGATAAAAGAGAATGAGGGAGTAATGAACTATGATGGGGAGAAGAATAAACAGATGTTCTTTAGCATATGCAGGGGGAGGGGAGAGGGAGAACAACAGCTTGCAATGGATGATTACATGGAGCATTTGCGTCTTAGTCTAACAAGCTGATCAAAAGGAACAGTGCAAGTTATAGGATTAATGTGAAAGGGACATTGATTCAATAAATATTTGTTGCTGGGCATAGCACTCACTGGGTTTGGTGCTGATAGTGCTGTCTCTGTGTAATATTTTATATTTCTTGAAAGTCTTTTCGTATTTATGATCGTCTTCACACAAAAAATCTGTGCATCATGTAGGGTAGCTATTACTATATCTCTTTTGAAGACTGGGTTTCCTGAAGGTAGAAAGTAAGGGATGGAGAAAGGCTATTTACTTTGAAAAGTAATAGAACATTGGGGTAGCTGGTGGTACAGTGGTAGAGCACCAAGACTGATATCAAGAAGACCTGAGTTCAGATGTGGCCTCAGACACTTATTAGCTATGTGACCCTTGGCAAGTCACTTAACCTCTGTTTGACTCATCTGTAAAATAGGAATGATAATAGCTTCTACCTTGCAGAATTGTAAGGATAAAATGAAATAATAATTGTAAAGTTTTTAACACAGTGCTTGGAACAAACTAAGTGATATGTAAGTGTTAGCTATTATTATTATGCCAAAAAGGCAATATACTTGGAAAATGATTTGTATATTTTCTATTTGCCCAATGAAACTCAATTGTCCCAAAGTCAATCATCCATTTATTCAATAGGATTTATATGCAAGGCATTACTTTAGGTGATGAGGTTGAAAGCGAAACAAAACCAGACTGCCCTGAAGGAGCTTGTGTTTTATTGTATGGTCACAACAGAAACAGATGAAATAAATGTCATATGATTTGAAGAGTCAAGAAGGTTTCCCTGAAAATGTTCTTAGATGACCAGGAGTTTGTTAGCTTCGATACAATACCATAATGTACCACACAATACACTGTAGTATAACAAACATCACAATATACTATAATTTAATATAATGCAATGTAACATACAACAAATCATTAAACCATGCAATATTACTATAATATAGTACAATATAATACAATACAGCACAACATGATACAGCAAACTTTCAATTAGCACCTACCGTGTGCATGTGCCCTTCACACAGGTCTGGAAGTGAAGATCAGCATGAGTGTTGTGATAATGGGCTGTAAATGGAACAAACAGGGTGTATATAATATATTGTATGATATTGTGTGTACATTTAAGATACTGTCAAATCCTCTTAATCACTACCCTTATGTTAGAATCTTTGTTTGTCTTAGCTAGGGAAATGTCACTTCAACAAAAGCTAAAGAATTCTTCAAGATCCACATGCTAAGATAGCAGAAAATAGCAAAGTGTGGGAAATAAGTCATCTCCACAAGGAAAAGTCAGTAGAAACATATGGATTCTCAAATGCAATTGAAATAAGGTTTCTTTACAGACCAGATATTGTGGCTGATAACGGTGCCACAGGCCAGACAGAAGGTTCCTAAGGCCCCAGGCTTCATTTTTACTTCAGCTCTGCTGAAGAATTATTTTCAACATTATTTTGGTGATAACACTTGTTATACATCCTCTGCATCCTCAGCTGCTAAATCATGCTGCAATATACTCCATCCAGGAAATATAAAGGCCAGCCATATTTCATCATTTCTTAAATTTTAGTGATTGTAAAACAACCATCTGTACATGTCTGAAAGCATATTTTTGTTTTGGGGAATATTCGATAATGTACAGACAATTCAGTCCTTAATCCCCTTCCACATGTGTCTTCTTTTCCCTGTGGAAATGGATGTGGCCGTTCACTTCTTACCTCGAACTTTATCTCCTTTGGATTGTCTATAAAACATTGCTCACCTTAACCTTTCCTAAGCATGAAATAACAACAGAATAATTACATTAGACAGGAGAACAGAGTGTGGTTCTGATGGAAAATTTAGTGTCTTCTATTATCTCATTACGAATACTGTTTAAGGAGCACCATAGGTTCTTAGAGAAATGTTTGGACATTCTAAAGATTAGCTTAATGAGTGACTCTTGCCCTTAGAACTTTCCACTCAAAATAACTCTCGTGAGTTCTTTGTAATATAAGCATCTATTGTATACTGGTCAACAGCAAGGGGTCCATCACCCTTCAGTTGTAAAGTGAAGGAAAGAGTAGAATAAGCATTAAGTTCATAAATGAGATAATAATTATAAAGTGCTTACCATAATGCCTGGCATGTGTTGTTCGGTCATATTCAGTCATGTCCGACTGTTCATGGCACCATATGGGGTTTTCTCAGCAAAGATACTGGAGTGGTTTGCCATTTCCTTCTCCTGCTCATTTTAAAGATGAGGAAAATGAGACAAACAAGGTTAAGTGACTTGCCCAGGATCACACAGCTAGAAAGCCAGATCCAAACTCAGGAAGATGAGTTAGATGCTAGTCATCATTGCTTTTTCTCATTGTTGTATCTATGAACTCAGCTTTAGCTTGCTGATTCTACTGCTCATCTTCTGACCTTGGTCTTAAAGAAATAAATAACATCAGAGATTGTGATGGGACCAATATGTACCAGGGTTCCATCTCTCTCCCCTCTCCAGAAAGCGGGTTATGCCTTAAACAATGACAAAGCCAGGGCTTAATTAGACTGGTGTAATGGGAGTTGGGGGGAAATGCAAGCTGTACCTCCTTAACCCAGCTTCCTGTTGGCCTCTTATTATGTTTCTGTGGCTTCCTAGTCACCGGAGGGCATAAGAAGTCCTATGCACATGGAGTTGGACCTGTTAAGACTTGGTAGGTGTTCCAGGATCACAGAATTCACCACAATCTTGCTCTACTAACTAGATTTACTGTAAAAGGAGATGGAGGAGAGACAGTTAAATCAATTAGAGTCTTCTCGTAGGGACTCACCTTTGTTGCTTTGGAGGTGACTGAGATAAGGACTCATTTGCCACTGGGCCCATGTAAGGCCAATCAGTAAGTGAAAGATCTTTCTGACCCATTGAATAGGCCTTATGTGGGGCCAACAAAGGGAGGCCTGATGAGAAGCACACCCATATCCTTTCACTAGCTAGGTTTGAGGCCCCAGGCCCACTCCCTTTTGCTAGTTAAGCTGATATGGGTATGAAGCCAAGAACCGAGGTTGGTGTTTTGTTTTGGGACTCTCACTCATGTGATTTGACCAGACAAGACTCTGGGTGGCCACTGGAGCCCCTGGCTTTGAAAACCCAAGTGCTGGTGCCTCTCTCTCTGGTAACTATGTAATTCCTTGGTCAGATAGAGGCCTGTCTGTTGATCTCTGTGTGGTATTTGCTTTGCTTGTATAATATATGCTTGTAATTTCTGTTTGCATTTGCTCTGAAGTTCAGGGTGCTGGATTTTCCCCCTGAGCTTAGTGAATGATATATGTATGTTTAAGTAAAGTGAGATTGTTAATCCCTTAAAGTTGCTTCCCTTAGAAAACCAGATTAAAGAACCTGTGCTGGCAGCCTTCCTATATGCTGGTGTTGTTGGTCTTACACAGCCACAGTAGCGGCAAGCAGCATTGTTGTTATATCCCAAAAGATGAATTACCATTGCAGTTGATTCCCTTGAATAAGTCTGCAAAGGAGGGTATCAAATTTCTAGAGGAAATATCTTTCGAGAAATTGGATATGTTGTTGTTCAGTTGCATCTGACTTTGTGAACCCATTTGAGGTTTTCTTAGCAAAGATACTGGAGTCATTTGCCATTTCCTTCTCTGGCTCTTTTTACATATGAGGAAACAGAGACACATAAGGTTAACTGACCTGCCCAGGGTCACACAGGTAGTAAGTATCTGAGGCTGAATTTGAATTCAGGTCTTCCTGAATCCACGCCTGGGGCTATATCCAGTGCAATATCTAGCTTCCCCTTTTGACCTGCTTCCCTTGCCACACGTTATGACAGACCTGCCTTCAGAGCTGTCAGATCTTTACTTTTTGATAAAGCTTCAGTAGAACGGGTTCAGACTTGAGCTATGGATCTACCATGGTGGAGACAGGTAGGCATCTCTCAAACATAATTATTCAAATGTGAGATGATCAATGGGCAAAGATTAGCTTTGGCTTGAGTAAATACTGCTACAATATCCCCCACTCTGAAGGGGAAAGGATTTACAGTGCTAGGTGAGCAGAGGACAATGACATGAATATGCTTTGAATGTGGCTCCTGAAATATCAGTTGATAAGAAAGAAACCGGTGTTCATCCAATGGAAGTGCTAGAGAAACTTTACAGTTAAATTCAGCACTGAGACAGGAGGGACCCTTGAGGAATAGGGTAGATAAAATTCCACCTACATTGATTCTTGGGGTCTGGTGTCTGAAGGGCAAAAATAAAAGAAATCAAAATAAAATGTTTTCCCCTTCAGTATCAGGACCAATGGAAGAATTTTGGTAATGCCTCCAACTATATGTATGAGGTTGTTTTTGGGACATATCAACACCTAACAGAGATGTATTCTAAATAACCATGTTGAAGCCTTTATAAATACAGAAGAGATTGGAGAGTGGGCCTATTGTCAATATGGACACAGGGATAGTGATGTCATTTTGTGCTAGGCATTAGAACATATGACCCCCCTAGCAAAAGGCAAGGCAGCAATTTTTACCCAACTGAGCCTCTTGTGCTGGTTGGAGCACCTACCTAACCCACATGGCCCTCAACTTGTGCCTGACTAGAAAAATGGCTCTGCCCCATTTCAGGGAAAGATGTCTGCCCCCGCTTATCAACAATTGTATCATCATGGCGCATTCAGATCAAGTATCCAATCTGAATCCATGTGTATGACAAATCAACCCTGTCCTAGGAAGAGGAAAGGCTTTCCCATTCATTGGTCTGGCATCTAGTCTCCAGAAGAATGTACCTGATAAGAATGGACTGTTTTTGTATATAGTTCTAACTGACTCTCCTGTCCTTCCTTATCACTTGCTAAGAGTTTTCTCAGCCTCAACATCTTTGTTCCCTCAGAGGGCTCCATATTTGCTAGAAAAATAGTTGATCCTCCCCTCCATTGTCAGGCTTTCTTCCCCCTAGAATGGTTGTGATGACTCCTTCCCAGAAAGTACTCAGGCAACTAAGGGATGCTATTGCTGGGAGGTGCTTTGCTTTTTAGTGCCACAGGGAAGTGAAAGTGTTGCTATGTAACTATAGTGAATAAGTATTTACTTGGAAGAAAGGGGATTCCCTAGCTGACTGGGTGGTAATTTTGAGTTCCTTAAGGAGAATGACAGAAAGTCCTTGTTTAGTCCCTGTGAAAGTAGGCATAGCCCCTCTTCAGAAATTTTTGATGGGGCAAAGATTTCATATCATTCCCTTGATGTGACTCAGGGAGGAAGAGGTTTTGGTCAGTGAGTCAGGGAATACTGAATGGGTGACGCTATCAAGACAGCTTTGGCATTAACTTAGAGCCTGCAGCAGGTTGCAATAGTAAAGGCTTATAACCTCCTAGCCACTTTATTACAGATGGCCCTCAAGTGTGATGAAGAATTTCGGGCTGTGCTGAAAGTGCCATCATCTGTACTTGGTCCAGATGTCCCTGATCCTACTCTTGCTCCTCATCACTGCCTTCCATCAAGAGAAGAATCCATGACTGGCCTTGAGATGGCATCAATTGTGCCACCCTTGTGAAATGCAAAGATTTTGCGTCACCCACCACACAAATCAAATCATTGAGATCTGAGACTTCATCTTTCCAAATAGGGAAAAAGGCCATATGATTTCTGGCTTTTATTCTCCTCTATGTTTTTCTTTCTCTCTTTTCTTTCTTTAGTGGATTTTTTTCAGGTGGTCAGGACATTTTTTTTCCTGGTCTATACCAGGAAGATTTTCCAGTAAAAGTCCTAAAATAATTTAAAAGATGGGAGATTCTCTAATAGATTTTAGGGCCATGCCACCATGGAGTGGTATGATAGGCCCAACATCTATCAGAATACTCCCTCTTACCTAAAACGTGGGTTGGATCCAGAAAAAGACAAAGCCAAGATTTTATTGGATTATATTGAGGGAGCAAAGTTCAAACTGCACTTCTCTTGATGCAGTTTCCAGATAGCCTCTGGCTATGCTGACATGGCTTTCTAGTCACCTATGGCATTAAAGTTTTCACAATGGGGTTGGGGTTATCCAGACTTGATGGATGCCACAATACTGTTGGGGTCCTCTCACTCCTGGTAGTCCTTGACCAGCAAGGACCTGTCTTGGTACGCAATGATTGAGGCAGGAGTCAAGATAAGATGGAAGGAACTCTGTTTATTGTTTCAGCAAGCAGGATTTTTATGCAGTACTAGCCTTCATTACTGGGTGCAAGCAAGCTCGTGCACCCTCCTCTAAGCCTATCAGGAGCCCCAGGGTCATGCATCACAGCTCGTGGACAACTCGCGTCCAGTCCTTATTTGGAAGGGGGCATGTGCTGTTCACAGCCTGCCTTATCAGAGGAGAAGGACCCCAGCCAGATTGTATAGCCCCAGATAATTCCTTTTTCCCACGGGACTATCCCTGGGCCTCAACTCCAAAGCTTATCAGGCTCTCAAGAGCCCCTTACAATTCCTCCTTTTTGTTTTTGCACCAAGAGTCAACTCTAACTGAATCAATGGCTGTATACAGGGCCCCAAGACACATCCTCAGCACTAAAGGAATGCAACAACATAGCAAAAGGGCAAGGCCCCCCAAAATAGCCACAGTCTCTAAAACATAAGTAAGCCAATTGGAGGTTAAAAAGGTCTTAATATGACTCAGAAAGTCATCTATAACACTGTAAGTTCTCATGTGCTGCTTTTTCTTCCTCAGCAGCCAATTGCAACAACTGGGTAATTTCTCAGTTTCCCCTTCAGCCTGCTGTCTCAGATAAAGGGGAAATTCCCTTTCAGTTTTCTAAGGGCTCCTCCCTAGGTGGAGCCTGGCAGCCCCTTGAGGACAAAGGAGCCTGCCTTTCTAAGCACTAACTAATCAGCCCTATTTTCCAATCAGGTTACAAGTTTCTTTAGCTTCAGCTCCTAATTGACACACCCAATCTTCTAAGGTGGAGTGGGGGGCAGGGGGTAGCTAAGAGCATGTGGCAGCTAAGAGCAGCATGTGAAATGAATTCCAGGTGGTCTCAAGCCACCATTCTACAACCCCCCCACCTAAATTCCTTTTCTATCTCCCTTTCTTTCCCAATCTTTACTGAAACTTTTTGCTCTCCATATTTCCAATTTCAATCTTTCTTTCCCTAAGCTTGATCCAAATTACCTCAAACATTTCAAATAAATAAATTACATACTCACCCAGCTTTCCCTTTTCCCAGCTGCTTTCTTTTTACCTTAAAACTTAAAAATGGCCAACAATTTTTAATCACATTCTAAGCAGACCACTGAACTTAAAGTGGTCATCCAATTTTTCATACAGACCCCCTTTACAATTTTAAACACTTGTCTGATGTTAGATAGGCTAACTCAATACAAAATGCACAGATTTTTTTTTGAGTAAATTTTACTTCTGTGTTCACTCCTTAAAAACTTTTTTGGAAGTGAGAACTTTGAATTTGCCAGTCAAAGGTGAGTGGGACTCTGGAAAAAATCCAGTGGTACCATGTCCCTTCTCCTCGTACTGGGGAGCTCAAAGTGTCTCTTTTTTCAGATCTATGCATTTTCCCAATTTGTCTTAGTGCCAAATGGTATAAGAAATTCTGGCTTTATCTTAAGCATCAAATCAAGAGTAACACATTTCATTTAAATTTCAGGGAAAAGGTCCCCGCCTCCTTTCTTATCTCTCTTCACATTCCAAATTGGCCAGATTTGGAATGAAGGGAGAAAGAAAGAGTATTATTTCCAACAATTTTCCAAAAGTTTTCAAACTTAATTTCTTTCAACACCTCTAATCACATTGTAAAAAGAAAAAACCATTAAACAAGAAGATGTTTTTTCTCTCAAGAGATGATGGACATTACAGGGTGTCAGATTACACACTCCACACAGAAACACAGATACAGAACACAGACACAGAGACAAAAAACACAGAGAGGATTTTGTGAATACTGTACACAAAGTGCTTGGCCCTCTGATGTAACAGAGGCCAGGTGCCATGCTTTATTGGGGTCATGGAGACCTTGCTTTTAAGATGATCTGGGGCAGATCCCCATTTGGTCTCTTCCAATTGTTTAAGAGACATCTTTCTCTTACTAGCTTCTTCAGAACTGTAATAAAATGTATTTTATGTTCCCAAATCCATGGATTAGATTTATATTGAGGAGTTGGGGGAGGGGCCAAAGGAGACTTCATTCTTTCCTCCGGATCATATTCTAAGTTGCCTTTTTCTGGTATCTTGTCCTTGGAGTCTGCCAAGTGTGCAAGTTCCTCCTCTTGCTCTGTTCCGGTAGCCACATATGTCTGTAAAACTTTTGTTCTGAGGAACTTCAGTGCATATAGCGTTTGCTGTAGCTGCTGTTGTGGTGTGGTACCCCTAACTTTTCTCAAATGAATTGTGCATCCTTGCTTCTTGCTAAGCTTGTGAAGTATTCTACAGAATGTCTCTAAGTCCTTAGAGTCTGTGAAGGATGCAGACTGCCCCATTGGTAAGGCTTTCTTTTAACCTTACCTCCTCCAAAGTCTTATCCGGCTCTCTGACCTTGCTTCGGGTTGCGTCCCGGAGTCTCGTCTGGCTGTCTCTCCTGGGCGAGTTGAGTATTGTTGTCCTCTGTGAGCAGCTCAGCTGAGTGCTAGCCAATGTGGTCCTTCCCTCTATGTGTCAGAGGGGCCTCACAGGGTGTGGGGTCCTCTCCTCGATCCCCACGTTCGGGTGCCATTTGTTGGGGTCCTCTCACCCCTGGTAGTCCTTGACCAGCAAGGATCTGTCTCGGTATGCAACGATTGAGGCAGGAGTCAAGATAAGATGGAAGGAACTCCGTTTATTGTTTCAGCAAGCAGGATTTTTTATGCAGTACTAGCCTTCATTACTGGGTGCAAGCAAGCTCGTGCACCCTCCTCTAAGCCTATCAGGAGCCCCAGGGCCATGCATCACAGCTCATGGACAACTCGTGTCCAGTCCTCATTTGGAAGGGGGCATGTGCTGTTCACAGCCTGCCTTATCAGAGGAGGAGGACCCCAGCCAGACTGTGTAGCCCCAGATAATTCCTTTTTCCCACGGGACTATCCCTGGGCCTCAACTCCAAAGCTTATCAGGCTCTCGAGAGCCCCTTACACAATACCACATGAGTCACCATAGCCCACCCTTCTGTGACAATTGAAAAATTCGAGACATGGTTTCTGGGTAATTAATAATCAATTTATTAGGTTAGCTAATAATAAAGAAACTATTCTTATTATTGTTATATATTAATACATTAGTTATAAATACATTGATGGCTGTGGTTTCTCTCCATAACCAAAGACAAAAACATGTAGAGCCTGAAAGCCTTAAATATTGTTTTGGAAGGAAATCCTCCCATCAAGTGAAACTAAACCCTGTTTGGTGGACATTTAATGAAGAGGTGAGCTAGGAGTTTTCAGTTCCTTCTGCTGAGAATGTAGCTTGATCATGAGACTCAGCCACCTCCAGCAATCTGGACGGGTGAATCCATGTCCACCCAGAACACTCTTGTTGCTTGTCTCCTTCATGAGCTTGGTCACCCAAAATTCTAAGGAAGGCTTACAAGGACATGGCTGCTCTCTTTGGGGCAAGAACTTAGCTCCTATTTCTACTTCCCCATCCTGGATGTGTGGGGTTCAGCCCAAGATTAAAGAGCATGTTTCCTGAGGGTTAGGGTAATCTCATCAATCAGCCATGTCCTTCAGACACTCAGTGACCTACATGTGTTGGGCCCTAAATGAGGAAAGAAAGAAATTAAAAAAAACTTAATCTGCATTTTAAAATTGGTTGTTAATATTAATAGCAAAATGATAATTTCTTTTATTGCTGACCAGACTCAGTTCCATAAAGAGACAGAGTAGGTCATGTCTATAGAATTTAAGACCTACTTTATCCTTGTTGCTTATGCTTGCTGTGTTAGGGCTAAGTAAGTCTCCTTTTGTTAACTGTTCAAAGACATGTCTCATTGTATCGCAGCATCAAACCTGGATTAAGAGTATCTGCTTTAGGCTTGCTCCCAACAGAAGTGCATCTCTGTAGGTTTTGAGAAGAAACATCACTGGTTGAAGCCAAAAAAAAGAAGATAGATAGTCTGACACATTGGTGGAGTTGTTGCTTCTCTCTGATGTTGAAGTGATTTCATCAAGGCCACATGTTCAAAGAATGGCATACTGTAGAAGTGGTGGATTTGTACTCAGAGAACCTAGGTTCAAATATTTTCTACAAAATCATTTACTCTATCTGGGTTTCCTCAGATGTAAAATGAAGGAATTAGGATAGAGGACCTCTACGATATCTTCTAATTCTATGATCCTGTTAAGATTCCCTCATCCATTCAGTGCAGGTATCTTTTAATCCACAATTCAGCATTACTTTGGGATTAGCCAGGTCCAGGAATGAAGTTTTAATGTGAATGGCTGACATACTTTTTTATTTCATATTTTATTATTTAATATTTTAGTTTACAAAAGTAATTTCCACAAGATTTTGAATTACAAATTTTCTGCCCATTTCTACACTCCCCCCCACTCCAAGGTGGAATATATTCTGATTGTCCCATTCCCCAGTCAGCCTCTGTCACCTCACTCCCCCCCCCCCCACATCCCTTTTCCCCTTACTTTCTTGTAGGGCAGGATAGATTTCTATGCTCCATTCCCTATATATCTTATTTCCCAGTTGCAGGCAAGAACAACTTTTTTTGAGCTTTTAAAACTTTGAGTTCCAAATTCTCTCCTCTTCCCTCCCCACCCACCCTCCCTAAGAAGGCAAGCAATTCAACATGGGCCACACATGTATCATTATCCAAAACACTTCCACAATAATCACGTTGTGAAAGATGATATTTCCCTCCATCCTATTCTGTCCCCCTTTATTCAGTTTTCTCCCTTGACCCTGTCCCTTTTCAAAAGTGTTTGCTTTTGATTACCTCCTCCCCCTATCTGCCCTCCCTTCTATCCTCCCCCCTTTTTATCCTGCTCCCCCTACTTTCCGGTGAGGTAAGATACCCAATTGAGTGTGTATGTTATTCCCTCCTCAAATCAAATCTGATGAGAGCAAGGTTCACTCATTCCCCCTCTTCCC
The DNA here is from genome assembly GCF_011100635.1 of Trichosurus vulpecula. Classification (NCBI taxonomy): domain Eukaryota; kingdom Metazoa; phylum Chordata; class Mammalia; order Diprotodontia; family Phalangeridae; genus Trichosurus; species Trichosurus vulpecula. The sequence goes on from NC_050578.1 coordinate 73,521,575, forward strand.
TTCCAACAGAATTGCTTTTTCTTGCCACTTTTATGTGAGATAATTTACCTCATTCTCTCTCCCTTTCTCCCTCTCTCAATATATTCCTCTCTCATCCCTTAATTTGATTTTATTTTTTTAGATATCATCCCTTCATATTCAACTCACCCTGTGTCCTCTGTCTATATATGTATATATATGTATGTATGTGTATGTATGTGTATGTATATATATATATATATATATATATATATATATATATATATATATATATATATATAGCCTTCAACTACCCTAATACTGAGAAAGGTCTCCTGAATTACCCACATCACCTTTCCATGTAGGAATGTAAACAAAATAGTTCAACTTTAGTAAGTCCCTTATGATTTCTCTTTCTTGTTTACCTTTTCATGCTTCTCTTGATTCTTGTCTTTGAAAGTCAAATTTTCTATTCAGCTCTGGTCTTTTTATTGAGAAAGCTTGAAAGTCCTCTATTTTATTGAAAATCCATATTTTGCCTTGGAGCATGATACTCACTTTTGCTGAGTAGGTGATTCTTGGTTTTAATTCTAACTCCTTTGACCTCTGGAATATCATATTCCAAGCCCTTTGATCCCTTAATGTAGAAGCTGCTAGATCTTGTATTATACTGATTGTGTTTCCACAAAACTCAAATTGCTTCTTTTTGGCTGCTTGAAGTATTTTCTCCTTGACCTGGGAACTCTGGAATTTGGCGACAATATTCCTAGGAGTTTTCTTTTTGGGATCTATTTGAGGAGGGGATCTGTGGATTCTTTCAATTTCTATTTTACCCTCTGGTTCTGGAATACCAGAGAAGTTTTCCTTGATAATTTCTTGAAAGATGATGTCTAGGCTCTTTTTTTGATCATGGCTTTCAGGTAGTTTAATAATTTTTAAAGTATCTCTCCTGGCTCTATTCTCCAGGTCAGCAGTTTTTCCAGTGAGATATTTGACATTGTCTTCCATTTTTTCATTCCTTTGGCTCTTTTTTATAATATCTTGATTTCTCATAAAGCCACTAGCTTCCACTTGCTCCAATCTAATTTTTAAGTTGGCATTTTCTTCAGTGGTTTTTTTTTTGGACTTCCTTTACCATTTGGCCAATTCTGCCTTTCAAGGCATTCTTCTCATTGGCTTTTTGGAGCTCTTTTGACATTGGGGTTAGTCTATTTTTAAGATGTTATTTTCTTCAGTATTTTTGGGTCTCCGTTAGCAAGTCGTTGACTTGTTTTTCATGATTTTCTTGCATCACTCTCATTTCTCTTCCCAATTTTTCCTCTACTTCTCTTACTTGCTTTTCCAAATCCTTTTTGAGCTCTTCCATGACGTGAGACCAATTCAAATTTTTCTTGGAGGCTTTTGACGTAGGCTCTTTGACTTTGTTGACTTCTTCTGGCTATATGTTTTTATCTTATTTGTCACCAAAAAAAGATTTTAAAGTCTGAATCTGAGTCTGAGTCTGTTTTTGCTTCCTGTTCATGTTCACAGACAACTACTTGACCCTTGAGCTTTTTGTCAGGGTATGACTTTGTCCCAAGCTTTAGGGGCTGCACTACTGTTTTCATAGCTATTTCTATTCCACTATCACCAGAAGCTCTGCCACAGCAGCTCTCCTCCTCCCCCAAGAACTGCCAACCAGGAACGCGACACAGATCCATAGCAAGAAAACCTGCCTCTGCTCCAGCAAAGAGGGCCTTGCACTCCCAGTCTGATCCGCAGCTTGATTCCTTGCATTGTGTGAGCCAGGGACTTGGGAAGCAGCTGAAGCTGGAGCTCTGGAAGCAGCCTCAGGAGGTTCCTGCTGCTGCTGCTGCCACCGCCATGACACCTCTGCTATCCCCAGGGCTGGGTCTAGACTGTTCTTTAACATAATTCAACAGTTTCCCCACTAACCTGCTCCATGGTCTTTGGCGTTTGTGGGTTGAGAAGTCTGGAAACTGCCACAGCTCAATGATTCATGGCCCTTAGGCCTGTACCCCCTGACTCCCTGTCTGGTCTGTCCTGGTGTGGCCCAAGCTGGATTGTGCTCCTCTCCTGGGCTCTGCTCCCAGCACCGTGCGTTAGACCCTTCCCAGCCACCACTCAGGCTGTCCTGGGCTGGAGACCTGCTTCCCTCTGCTATTTCATGGATTCTGCAGCTCTAGAATTTGATCAGAGCCATATTTTATAGGTGTTTGGAGGGATACGGGGGAGAGCTTAAGCAAGTCCCTGCTTTCAAGCCACCATCGTGGCTCAGCTGATGACTGATGTACTTAGGGCATTAAGCTATCATCAGATTTTCTAATACAAATTAGTTATTGACTTACTTTCTTGACAGCTGAGGAAGACTTTTAGTGGAGGGAGAAGTATAAAATAATTTTGGATCATGGAGTACTGCCTTTAGAAGACAAAGTTGGAGTAGAGTAATTCAGTGTGAATGGAATAAGTTTTTGGCAACCAGAAACACTATGAGGATTCTCAGTGTTTGCAGGGCAGGAGTCCTGGGGAGGATGAAAGCACAGAAATGCAAAGCATATTGCATACTTTATTTTTTTAAAAGTTTTCTTTTGCTGAAAGAAAAGAAATAACAGAAAGTCATATCAATTGATAAACCCAAGGAACTCAGATTATCAGTCACTGGTTCCCTGTTGATATGCTTTACAGAAGACCTCCAGATAAGTGGCTACTTCAGACATGGAAGTAAAAGTTGTTCCTATGACACATTATTCTGATCACCTCCTCATGGGCATTATCTCCACAAAGAGACCCATGGAAAGGGGGGCACTCTTGGACCACGAAGGTCACTGGCACATCTCATTTTGGTGAACGGTTTCCTTGTTCTTTTTCTCTCACTCTGCTTTGGCAAGATCATGGGATTTGTTTTGGGAAAAAGTACAGCAAATTGTATAACTGCTCACAGATTTTGAGCTGTTTGTGGTTCTCTTGAATGCTGAGGCACCAGTATAACTCTTGCCATAGTTCCTGCACGTGCTCCGTCCCCTTCCTTTTTGGTCAGCTACACTGTTTACCCTGTTGTACTAACACATTTTCTCCTTCACAATTTTGTCTAGGCAGAGTAGGTGGAGTAATCCTTTCTCATCCTTCCAGCACTCAAAAATATCATTTACGAATACACACACAGACACAGAAAGTTTGGAAGCTTACATGTCTAAAGACGATATTGCTACAGTAAGTAGACAAAATAAGGAATTGACATAATGGCTTATGCTTCCCTGGAAGAAACAAATTAAAATTTTTTCCTCATGCTTTGTCTTAAAAAATCCAGCTCTCCTGTGTTATCTGGCCCTCCTTTGCAACATTTCCTTGTATATCTTTTGCATATACTTTTATATGTGTACATGCTGCCTACTTCAAGAAAGTAAAGTCCTGGAGAACAACGAGTATTTCATTTTTGTTGTCATGTCCCCACTGCATAGCCAAATACCTTTTGGTATTTGTTTTTCAGTCATGCCTGACTCATTTCAACCTACATGGGGTTTTCTTGGCAAAGATACTGGCTGATTTGCCATTTCCTTCTCCAACTCATTTCACAGATGAGGAAAGTGAAGCAAATAGCAGTAAGTGACTTGGTTAGGATCACACAGCTAGTAGGTATCTGAGGTCAAGTTTGAATTCAGGTCTCCCTGACTCCAGACCTAGCACTCTTATCCACTGAGCCACCTAGCCTCCCCCACCTTACAAGTAGTAGGTACTTAATATAAAAGGTTTCTTGGATAGTAGCTTCAAATACTTGTCACTTAGCAGAACCATGAGAACACTGTGTGATGATCAGCTTTGATAGACTTAGCTCTTCTCAGCAACACATTGATCCAAGATAATTCCAAAAGATTCATGATGGAAAATGCTATCCACATCCAGAGAAACAGCTATGGAGTCTGAATGCAGATCAAAGCCTATGCTTTCCTCTCTTTTTTTCTTTCTGGGGGTTTTTCCCTTTTGTTCTGATTCTTCTTTCACAGCAAGATTTATGTGGAAATATGTATAATATGATTGTACATGTATAGCCTACATCAGATTGCTTGCCATCTTGGGAAGGGGGGAGGAGGGGCAGGGAGGGACAAAAAAAATTGGAACTCAAAATCTTATAAAAGTGAATGATGAAAACTATTTTTACATGTAATTGGAAAAAAATAAAATACTATTAAGTGGAAAACAACAACAAATACCTGCCACCTAACAGAGGACACTTGATTAAAAGAGGCTTAACTACCATGACTTTAAATGTCTACGGCATGTAGGGACTGCAATATCCAGTAGTTCTTGATAATGTTGTTGTTTGTTGTTTCTCCTTTGCCGTTGAAGAGGACTTGATATATCGGTGTTTACAAAGTTGTTTACATGATTCTTTGAAATTCTTCTCTTAAAAGTCACACAGATGTGACATTGTGGTGCAGTAGACAGAACAATGTACACAGAGTCAGTCTCACTTGTAACACTATCAGAATCTCTGTGGAAAAGTCACTTAACCCCTCTGAGCTTCAGGCAGCTTTCTAAAATTATGATTTATAGATGTCTTGTGATCTCCCTTGGTGGAGGGAATTCCTACACTGATTGAAAACACAGGTCCTTGATGTATTCACACATCAATTTTTCAGTCTGTGCCTTTGTGTATCTTACTGTACTTTAAAAACTATACCTTTTAAGATATTGTTGGTTTGTACCTTTTATCCTTTGGAACTAGCTTTCAATTTAAACTGTAACATAAAGTAATGGATGAAGAATATTAAGGCACTTCATGTTTCCAAGTTGTTCAAAAGGATAATATACTTCATAAATCTGCATTAGAGAAAACAGCAATTGTTTGTTTGACTACACAAGAATGTGGTTTAAAATTCTGTGTGAATGTCCCATCTAAAGTGTCAAGTCTATATGCAAAACCATTAGGGTGGAAGTGTCAAGGATACAATGACTAGTGAAGATATCAGCTTTGCTTGCTTATCATTGGCATAGCTGCCACATTTATTATGTATGAATAAAAAAATGGAAAAAAATGTTAAAGTTTAGTGACAGATACAAATATCAGCCAGTAGCTCAGCTGTTTTATAATAAGCATCCTTTAGATAGTGATGTTTACATTGACTCAGCTTGATAAACTGTAGTAGTCTGTAGAATATTAACTTAAAGTTTGGAAAGTACCTTAGGGTGGGGTGGCACTCAGTCGTGTACTGCTGAGCTGCAATGCAGGTTGAGACAGAAAGTAATCAGTGAATCCTGATATGACAGCTGGAATATTTTTTTTCCTCTTTAATCATATTGTGTATTAACAGCTTGTTTCTATATCTTCACACGTATGTGCTCATGCTGTGCTACAATCAGCTTCTGTATCTCCTTACCTTTCTCTTTCAATATGTTATATATAGCTGATTAGACATTCCATGTGTTGTTCCCATACTCTCTTGTGCTTATTTAAACATACATATAAACCTTCCCATTCTGTACATATACATACTGTTATTCTGTACTAGAATAATGTAGTGACTTAGTGGGATACAGACCAAGTAATGGTATTGCTGGATCAAAGAGAATGCACAGTTTTATAGCCCTTGGGGCTTCGTTCCAAATTGTGATCCAGAATGGTTGGACCAGTTCACTACTTCACCAACGATTCATTAGTGTACCTATTTTCCCCTTCTCCCCTCTAGCTTTTGTCATTTCTAATAGTTGTGAGGTGGTAGCTCAGAGTAGTTCTAATTTTCTTTTCTCTAATCAATAGTGATTTAGATCATCATTTCATATAACTATAGAGAGCTTTGATTTTTTTCTTCTGAAAATTGACTGTTTATATCCTTTGACCATTTATCAGTTGGCAAATGGCTCTTATTTTTATACATTTGACTCAATTCTTTACTCAGTATATATTTGAGACATGAGGTTTATATCAGAAAAACTTTGCTGCAAACATTTTTGATATTAATTCATTGTCTATGGTACCTTTCAGCAAAATGCCTTTTCCCTGGTTATCTCTTAATTAGGTCTATGTTTGCTTTTGCTTCATCTAACATCATGATTGCTACTCCTGCCTTTTTTTTTTAAGGTGAAGCATATTAGATTCTGCTGCAACCCTTTACTTTAACTCTGTGTATGTCTTTCGGTTTCAAATGTGTCTCTTATAAACCACATATTATTTAATTCTGGTTTCTAATCTATTCTGCTATCCACTTCTGTTTTATGGATAAGCTCATCCCATTCACAGTCACAGTTATGATTACTAACTCTGAATTTCCCTCCATGCTGCTTTTTTCTGTTTCTTCTTTTCTCTCTTTTCATCCTGTCCTGTCCCTCCTCAAAAGTCTCTTTTGCTTCTAACCACTGCCTCCTTTCATCTATTACTTTCTCCACCACCCCTCTCCATATCTCTTATCCTCTTCACCTTCTCTTTCCTAATTGGGTAAGATAGATTTCTATAACCAGCTGTGTGCATGTATACATACATACACACACATATACACATATGTATGTGTGTATACACACAAACACACAAGCATATGTTATATACATGTGTATATACATACATACATACATTCTTCCCTCTTAGAACCAATTCCTACTGTGAATAAGGTTTAAACATTGCCCAATACCGCCCCCCCCATTTTTTCCTTCATAGTAAAAGCTCTTCCTTGTATACCTTTTATGTGAGAAAAATTCCCCTGTTCTATCTTTCCCTTCCCCTTTATCCCAGTGTGTCCTTCTTTCTCAGCCCTTCATTTTTACTGAAGATCATTCTAACAAAATTGCCTCACATTCATATCTATGTAAATACACACCATATATCTATGTAAACTCCCTTTAACTGCCCTTCTAATGGTAAAGTTCTTGGGCACTACCTATATCATCTTCCCATGTAAGCAGTTTAACTTCATTGACCCCTTATGATTAATCTTTCATGTTTACATTTTTGTGCTTCTCTTGAGTTGTGCATGAATGTCAAATTTTCTATTGAGTTTTGATCTCTTAATCAGGAATACTTGAAAGTCCTTTATTTTATTAAATATCTACTTTCCACCCCTGAAGGATTATTCTTAGTTTTGTTGGTAGGGTATTCTTGTTTATAATCTTTGGTCCTTTGTCTACTAGAATATCACATTCCAAGCCTTTCATTCCTTTAGTGTGGAAGCTACTAAATCTTATGTGATTGTGACTGTGGCTCCACAATATTTGAATTGTTTCTTTATGTCTACTTTAAGTATTTTTTTTCTTTTAATCTGCGAGTGCTGGAATTTAAATATAAAATTCCTGATAGTTATATTGCTGAGAGTTTTTATTTTGTGATCTCTGTCAGGAGTTGACTGGTGGATTCTTTCCATTTCAATTTTACCCTATGTATCTAACATATTAGGTAATTTCCCTTTGTAATTTCTTGGAATATGATGTCTAGGCTCTTTCTTTGATCATGATTTTCTGGTAGTCCAGTAATTCTTAAATTATCTCTTCTCAGTCTAGTTTTCAGGTCTCTTCAGGTTTTTCCAATGAGATATTTCACATTTTCTGTTGGAGTAACTAGGTGGTTCAGTGGATAGAGCACTGGGTTTGGAATCAAGAAGACTTACCTTCGTGAGTTCAAATCTAATCTCAGACACTTACTATCTGTGTGGCTCTGGGCAAGTCATTTAAACCTGTTTTCCTGTTTCCTCACCTGTAAAATGAGCTGAAAAATGAAATGGCAAACCACTCCAGTATCTTTGCCAAGAAAACTCCAAATGAGGTCACAAAGAATTAGACATGACTGAACGACAAACAAAGGTTTTCTGTTAGACTTTTTGTTGGATGTCGAATCTACATACATTCTGTCCTTGGCTTATAATTTAGGTACTTTTTCAGCTTTTCTTGGAATACTGTTAGAATTCTAATGGAAAGATGGGTAATCCAAAATTTTCTGGTAATTTTCAAGCACACAAGATCTTCCTCTGGTTAAGAAGAGAGGGTATAAAATGACTGATATTGAGGGTTGGGGCTTTCTTCCCCTTTCCCAATAGATTCCTTCAAAGGAGTACAGCTGGAATGCATTCTCCTCTCTTGTAAAACACTTGAAACTCAGAGATATGAATCAAGGGAAGTAGAGAACATTTCACCCTCAGTCTCTTCCTGCTTTTGACCAGAGAAGGACCTTGTGAACTTTGGACATCTGGATCATTTTGGACTTTTTTGATTGGTGTCCTAGCAACATTTCTAAGACAGAAGTGGCTAACAGCTGTGTCTGCAGAAGAATTGAGGAAAGACTAGATGACATAGAGAAAGATAGATTCAAGATTCTACAAGGAGCCCAGAATAAAAGCTACTTAATATTTATGGGGAATTTTGTGAGTACCAAACAAAGAGGAGGCTAGGACTTGCAGCAGCCAAGAACCTTGCCTTACCCCTTTGCTATGTATGCATTCTAAGCTTGAGCCCACTCTCCCACAACTCTTTATGTATTGGTGAGATAGCATGCCATCGACTTTGGGTGATGTTTTATACCAACTATACCACCATAGTAAATGCTTATCTCTAAAAGCTTTTTGCCTAATTAGTGGACATTGATTGATAATCATGGGGGGGATGGTGGAGAAAGTATACTACTGAGGACTCAAAAGCTACAATAATATAGCCCTCACTCATCCATCACCTTAAAGTTAACCCCAGGATACTGAGGCAAGGTATAGTAGCCAAGCTCTGGATACATAATCCACCAGGGAAAATTGGGGTTGGGGATAGTAATTCAAGATCATGTGACACATGAATTTACTTCAAATGAGACATGCTTGGCATGCTCAATAAAAAAAAATGGTCTTTCCATAAGGATCAGCACCAGAGTAAATCCTTGAATCCACCATCATTTACAAATATGCTCAGGAACTTGTGGTCCAGTAGTGTTTGAACTGAACTTTAGGTATTTTTTTAAATTTTATTTGTTTATTTGTTTGTTTGCTAGCCCAATTTGCTACATATGAAACCTATTGGCCATTTGGGGGACTGACAACTTTCCTACTGCTCCTTTCAAAGCAATTCCCAAGAAAACTAGGGTAGATTATCTATGTGCCATATGTGCTGTTAAAATAGAGTTGTCGATGTACTAATCAAGTGGTTTCCATGAGAAACATGAGGCTTTAAAAATATGAAAATTTCTCCTAATTGTGGTAGGAGCTCTAAATAGTAAAACTACATTTCAAACTGTCTTTTCTTTTTAAAAAAAATGTATACCATGTGGCATATCAAATGTCTTGTTGTAGAAACACAGGTGCTGTAAAAGCCATTACATAAGTTGGCTTGGAATTTGGGGAAAAATGCAAGTTCTTTCACTTTCCTTGAGAAACCTTAAAAATCATTGCTGGGTTTAGAAGAAAGATGCTTTGTGTTCTGTCAAGGCTGTGTGAGTGTGGGGGTAGTAGCATGCACTTTCTGTGCCCTTTTGCCATGGCAGATTGCAGGGAAGAGATGAGAAGCACACACTGCCCTCCCTGCACAAAATGGAATTAGCTAAGGAGCATCCTTATTTTGGGCACAGCCTCCAGGATAATTGAATCTGTTTCTTTTTTCCCTTTCCAGGAAGATGACTGATATGGAGAAATTAACATGGCATTCTGTTTCTTTTTAGTGCACCTGGCATCCAAAGCCAGCTGGTCGGGCTTTGGGAGTGGTTATTTTACAAGTGAGGAAATTTTTATATTTTATTCAATTTCTCCTAGGTGATTACATACTATGGTTCCTCAGGACCTGAATGAAGTCTACTGGTAATCTAGGAGTAGTTTATTGAGATCCTAGCTATACACTGTTAGACCATTTATTATTCCTTACTATATTTTATCTATTTGCTTTTATGTCTATTTAACCATTATCTATTTGTGTGTGTATGTGTGTATACACACATAGATGTATAAATATATGTATGTGTACATATGTGTGTGTAAATACACAGACACACAGTGTCCCAAAAGTCTTAGTGCAAGTTTCAGCTTCAAAGACTTTTGGGACGTGAAATAACATTGCTAGTAATACTAATGATATTAGAAGCTGCTAGGTGGTTCAGTGGATAGAAAACTAGAGTGCGCTTAGATTTAGGAAGTCCTGAGTTCAAATGCAGTCTCAAACACTTATTAGCTGTATAATCCTGGGCAAGTTAACATAACCTCTATTTGCCTCAGGTCCGTCAACTGTGAAATGAGGATAATAACAGCAGATGTTGGTCAAGGGCTTAGCACAGCCCTTGGCACATAGTAGTAACTTAATAAATCCCTCCCTCCCTCCCTTCCTTCCTTCCTTCCTTCCTTCCGTCCGTCCGTCCTTCCTTCCTTCCGTCCTTCCTTCCTTCCTTCCTTCCTTCCTTCCTTCCTTCCTTCCTTCCTTCCTTCCCTCCTTCCCTCCTTTCCTTCCCTCCTTCTTTCCCTTTTTCCTTCCTTCCTTCTTTCCTTCCTTCCTTCCTTCCTAATCACTTTTATTTCCCAAAATATCCCCCTCCAAGAGAATATCCTATATAACAGAGAATAAAAAAGAAAGTGAAAAAATACCTTTTCAGCAAAATTAATCTATATAACAACCAAGTTTGATATTATGTGCTGTGTTCCACACTTCATTATCAGGAATATTGTTTACAGCATGGCTCCTTATACATATAAATGTTCCTGGAAAGAACACTGCTTATCAAATATACACATGCAAAGTAATGGCATGTGTATGTGCCTATGTATGCACACATATGTATGTATGTATATATACCTATTGTTATATTATTATTATTATATGTAACATATTATAGGTAATATATATTACTTTATTGATACAACTACAATAATAGCTCACATTTATGTAGTACTTTAAGGTATACAAAATATATGCCTTATCTCATTTGATCCTTGAAATAATCCTGAGGTAGGTTTTGTATTATCCCTATTTTACAGATTAATATGGCTAACTCTGATTGTGAAATTAACATATCATCCCCCAAACCAGTCATTTATGCTACTTTTAGGCTTCTTAACTTTCTATTTTTTTTAAAATAACCTATGTAAGGGAAGAAAAGGATCTGTAAAACTGAAGGTCCAAGGGAACAGAAAGAAGCATTGAAATGAAAAGGGGAGACCCTTTCAGGGGCACAGGAAGCATCCTATGTCTTTGGAAAAATACGAAGCTTGAAGAGCTTAACTCTATATGAAAAAGACAGCAAAGATAATGGATGAGCCTATCCTCCCACCATCCTTATACCCCCTCAAACTTCCATCCACCACCATGACCAGAAACTACATCTTTCTTTTTTCCGAGTCACTGACTTACATAAAATCCCAACAGGACCCTTGGAAATATAAGTCTTTAGTCACCATAAGGAAGGGTAAAAGTTCTCATTAAAGCAACCATTCTCTGAAATGAAAAGAATTGTAAATCAGGAGAGGCTAGAAGTCTCTTTTTTCCTTTCTGCAGGTGACAAACCTTATTGCTGAGGCACTCAAGTAGTCAAAGAGGATGGGTTTATTTCTCCTGAGGAATTAAGACTTATAAATAGCCCAAGAATGGTAAGACAATCTATGTAATCAGGTAGCAAATGATGCAGAAGATGTAGGTTTTTTAGAAATTCATAGAAGGGAGAGCCCAATATGGATGGAGTGGCTGAGAAAGGGAATTCAACAAAAAATTTTAAGGCACCTGTTGTGTTATTTATTAATTAATGAAGTTAGTGCTTTATTTACTTTACAAAAATAAAAAAAACAAAGGAAGCTTCCTATCCCAACTTAGTCAATGTACTTATTACCTAATGGTAGTGGGATAAGTTATGTTCATATGTAAATATGATAAAAAGTAGAATTATGACAGTGGCAAAAGAGAAATCTAAATAAATACTCCAAGAAAAAAAAATGAAAAGGAATTGAGAAAGGATTCCTTGAAGGAAATTTCTCTGATAAAGATTTCATTTCCAAGATATATAAGGAAATGATTCAAGTTCATAAGAATAAGAACCATTCTCCAATTGATAAATGGTGAAAGTGTATGAATAGGCAATTCCATAGCCATACAAAAAAATACTCTAAATCACTAAGAATTAAATTAACTGTTTATTGATTGGGCAATGTGAATATAATAAAAATGATGACTTATTTACATGGCAATCCATCTACTTAGGATTTATTTTAGAGAATTAGAGAAAATAATAACTATTTATCTGGAAGAACATAATTCTGGTACTCTAGCCTTAGTATCTTGAAACTGCACTAAGAATTTTGGGACACATAAGGATGATAAAATGGACTATTCTGACTACATGATTTTGAAAAACTTTCGCACAAGCTTTTAATTCATTACCACAATAGTGACAAAATTATCTTATTATCTTGGAATCGCTACCAAAGGAAAACAGTTAACTGAGAAAAATCTTGGTAATAAATTTCTCAAAAGAAACACAATTCTTAGAAGAAATGTGATCTACTAAGAACCATGTGAAAATTTGTGTCAAATCATTTTATATAGATATATATGTATATATATATATATATATATATATATATATATAAATTCAAATCAAAACAATTCTGAAATTCTATCACACTCCCATTAGAAAGGCAAAGATGACCAATTTTTGATGGGGCTGTGGGAGAAGGGACACATTAATAGCATTGGTGGTGCTGTGATTTTCTCCAACCATTCTGGAAACATTTGGATTTAACTCCCTAAGTCATTAAACTGCACCTACTCTTCAACCTAGTGGTAGCATTAATAGATATATACCCAACAGAACTACAAAGAGAGAAGGAAGGGACTCATGTACAAAAATATTCATAGTATAATGGTTTATTGTTATAGCAAAGAATTGGAACATATGGATGGTCATCATTTGGGGAATGATTGAACAGATTGGTGTCTATGAACGTAATGGAATTCTATATGATTGATAAATGTTTATGGACTAACTGACTGGAATATTATTAAGTCATGGTTGAAGAATATTATGAATTCAGAGAAACTTGTGAAGACTTGAAGAGTAAAAAGAGAAGAACTAAGGAAACAATTTGCACAAAGACTACAACAATGTAAAGGAAAACAGCTTTCAAGGACCAAGACCAACATGCAGCCATCAATCAAGACTTCAATAGGTTGATGATGAAACATATTTTCTACTTCCTGGCATAGAGGTGATGGACTAGACATGCTGAATGAGATCCAGTTTCAGTCATAGTCAATCTATTGAATTGTTTTTCATAATGATTATTTGTTACAAGGGAGAGGGCAAAGTTAGAGCAAGCGTGTGAGTTAGTAGTTAGTTCTAGAGATAAAAAAAGATGAAAGAAAAGAACACCATAAAACATTTTAAAAACTGATAAGAAAGTTCAGAGTGGCACATAAGTAAGATAATTCTGTTGCTGTTGTGGTAAATTCAATATGCACTTCCTTTAAAAGAAAGTGTAATTAACAAAAGTCCAGTTTCATTTATTACCCCCTCTTTTTTGTTCTTTGTACTGTATACTGAAATGTTTGTGTTTATCAAGAGTTGTTAAGTTCATAAGAAAAAAGAAAGTTTATACTTAAAAAAAAAACAGTCTGGACTTAGTAAACACTCTACTAGTTTCTGAGGGAGTTAATGTGACTTTCCAAGTGTTGAACTCAGAACTCAAAGAGCAGTTTAGTTAGTAGGAGTTTCCAACTCCTTAGACAGACCTTACAAAAATTAAGTCACCTTTACTTTGTTTGGGAGACAGCTGAAGTATGCTTAGTTCTTATGAATCACCATAGATATCACAGGATGAGTCACTTTAAGTGTAATATGAATATGAATCACTTTCAACGAAAAAATATATTTGTTTTTTTTTTACTTTCATGACAGTTATATCTCCAATAATGTCTATTTTGTAAAGGATGATATGGATTTATACAGTAGAAAGTTATACAGTTTACTTTTTTTTTTCTTAAAAACTGGTAAAAATGGTGAGTTTACTTTTCCTTTCTCTACAGAATCAGTTAATTATCAAATATTACTATTGGAGATGACCTCAGAAGCATACGATCTTATACCTACTTGAACCACCTAAACAAAAATTCTCTCTGTAACATTACTAATGAATGGTCATTCATTCTAGAATGACCAGATAATATTTCTAGTATGGAAGGAAATCCTGTCTCCCAAGACAGGCCACTTGATTTTAAAATAGCTCAATTTCTTAGGTAGCTTTTCCTATACATAAATTCTCCCCCGTAAATTCCATATTTTGCTTCTAGTTCTAACTTCTGTGGTCATGTGGAACAAATCTATTCCCTTTTCTATGAAATAATGAATTAAATAGTTGAAGTTATATCTCCATTGAGAATTCTGTTCTCCTCTACTACTCTTATTTGGTTAATTTTTTTTCCTTTTTTTTTAAAAAAAAATCTCTTCCTTTAACTCTTCTAAGAATTCTGATTAAGTTTGTATCTAATCTGCATTTTTCTTTGAACCTTTGCTTGCAAATGATTTTAAATGATTGTCTTCCATGTTTATATCTTGAGCTACAGGAGCTGTTTATGGCTGTGTTTTCTTTTTGTTTGCTCATTCTTCCAGCTACTTTCTTGACTTTGGACTGTCTAGTTGTCTTTTATATTGTGCTCTGTTCACTTATGGGAGTAAACTTTTATCTTTTCATGTCCCTCTGTTATTTTCACAGGCCTGCAAATTTTTGGTACTTTGCTGATGTGATCTGGGGAAATGTTTGTTTACTTCCCTTCTGGTATGAGCTCTGCAATATACTGACAGGTCTGGGTTTTGTTTGTTTGTTTGTTTGTTTTGGATTGTGTAGTTGAGTTCAGTGGACTGCTGTGGAACTCAGTTACTGTTAGCCTGGTGGGAGGTTTTGTGTGGCCCAGAGTAGCTGAACTGATTAACTCCTCTTTGGTCTTGGTCCCCTGCTCTGGTTATTCCACTGAGGGATTATGTGCGTAGATAAAGGCTATAACTTAGTTCCTCTATTTTTGGGCTCAGAGCCAAGATTTTCACCATCAGTAAGTTTTTAGAAGTTGTCCCTTTACACACAGCTGGCATCTCTATCACTTGTAACTGCTCCTCTCCACCTTGGAAATATGACCCAGAACTAGGTAATGACTGATAGAACTGCCACCTGGACCTGTTATTATTCCTAGGGCCAGTTCAGGGCCCCCCTGGCATCCCTTTATACCTTGGTCCTTGCAGCCCAGGTCTTCAGTCTTAGCCCCCTTGCCATTCCTGGGTGTGGGAATACTCTGCACTCCTATGCTGCCACTTACCTCAGACTTCTCTGCCTATCTTCCAAAGTTGCTCTGGGCTGGAAAATGACTCATTGTGACTTTTTCTTGGCTATCTCATTCAGAAATAGGTCTAGTTTATATGTTATTGTGAAGGAGGTATATTAGGTAAAGAGGGCAAAAATGCTTACTCTCACTCTGTCATCTTGACTCTGCCTCAAGACTTTTCATTAGCTAAGCTAGGTGGTACAGTGAATAGAGCACTGGACCTGGAGTCAGGAGGACCTGAGTTCAAATCCAGCCTCACACATTTACTAACCCTGTGACTCTGGGCAAGTTGCTTAACTCAGTTTCCTCATTTGTAAAATGAGCTGGAGAAGGAAAGGGCAAACTAGTCCTGTATCTTTGTCAAGAGAACCCCAAATGGGGTCATGAAGAGGTGGATGTGACTAAACAATGACAAAACATCAGTGCTCCCTTTAACTGATTCTCATGTCTTATGACCTCAAGGCCTTTGCCATTTTGATCTCCCTTCTCTAGAAGGTATACAGCTAATCAATGTCTCCCCTAAAATTTGTCCCCCACAACTGAACACCATAATCCAGATACTATCTGACCAGTCCAGAATAGAGTGGAACTATCATCTCCACATTCCTGGACATCATGCCCATTTTAATGTTGCCTAAGATTGAATTCACTTCCTTGGCCTCCCTACCATATTGTCAACTTATATTGAGCTTGTGGTACACTAAAATCTCCAGGTCTTTTTTTTAAGATAAGCTGTCATCTAACAATTCCTCCCCACCCTGGATTTGTGAAGTTGATTTATTGAACCTATGTGTGAGGCTTTGTATTTGTCCCTATTAAGTTTCACTAAATTTCAAAGTTTCAACCAAGAGCCCTAGGCTTTTTGGAGACCACATACATTTCAGAATATATACTAGAAAGTACAAATTGAAAAAAGAAACCTCACTGGGAGCAAAATATCTCAACTTACCCGAGAGAGAGCTCCACATCTCACCTAAGAGGGTACTTCCCTGAAGTCTCTAGTGTAGCAAGCTGGGAAAAAGACAATCGAAATTCTAGACATTGGCTTCTTCCCAGTGTCTTCCCCTCCCTTTAGTGACCTGTGCAGAAGTTGACATCCTGAATCTTCTCTCTTGAAGCTAGAAGTCAGAAGAACCCAGGGTCTCTCTCTCTTTTCTCCATCTTGATGACTTTGTCCCACCCTTCATATAGGCATAATGAGGAGAGACTTTCATACAATTGGCACCTTGAGCCAAGGGGTATAGCTATATTAGAGGCTCTGTCAAATCTTTTGCTAATATCTAGGCAAACTATACCTACATCATTCTCCTGATCCAGAAATGCTTTCAAAAAAGGATACTCAATTAGTGCATTTTCATTTGTTCTTAATAAATTCACTCTGGTTCTTTGCCAATAAATCAATCAACATGCATTTATCAATTTTCTACCATGTGCCAGCCACTGTGCTAGGTGCTGCAGATACAAAGGAAGAAACGAAACAGTCCCTCCTCTCTGGGTTTATATTCTGTCAAGCAGAAAATATGTACATGCATAAGTATAAACAAAATATATAAAATAGATACACAATGATTTTGATGGAGGGGACTGAAATCTGTGGGGATCAAGAAAGGCCTCATAGAGAAGGTAGCCCTTAGGCTATGTTTTGAGGAGACTAGGGATTCCTGCAGCCTTTCCTAGGTGTTTCCTAATCATTTCTTTAAAAACACATTATTGATCAGAATTGGGGGTGGAACTGAAGTCAGAAAGGCTTATCCCCATGAGTTCAAATCTGGCCACAGACAACTTACTAGCTGTGTGACCGTGGGCAAGTCACTTAACTTTGCCTCAGTTCTTCATCTGTAAAATGAACTGGAGAAGGAAATGGCAAACTTCTCTAGTATCTTTGCTAAGAAAACTCCAAATGGAGTCACAAAGAGGGAGACATGACTGAAATGACTCAACAACAACAATTGTCATAAAACTTCAGTTGAGACCACTATGAGTCCCACATATATAGTAAAAGTGCATTAAATGTAGTGGACCTTAGTAATGACTCCAGAATCAGAGAACTTGGGTTGAAAACCTGCCCCTAAAGCTTGCCACTTGTGTGACTTTGGTTAAGTCACTTAATGTCCTAGGACCATGGTTTCCTCCTACATAAAATGAAGGTTTTGGACAAAATTACATCTTCATCTCCTTTTGGATCAAGTCTATGGCCCTGCGAGCTATGTGCTTTTAGGAAATGTTTTCTTTTTTCTGGCAACCCCAAAGCTTAGGAGTCCTGTTAAAGTAATGTTAGGAGGCTAAAGGTTTCCAGATTCATTGGCATGTGCTTTGCAGTCGGAACTCAGAGGCTATTCCTAAAGGCCCAATTAGGTTAGTCACATGGAAGAATTTTCTGAGAGTGAAAGATCATGGTGTAATACTAAGGTGATCTGGGAGCTGGCCCAGATACGCTCTCTTCTACCAATGTGGCCTTGAACAATGGCTTCACCTCTGTGGGCCTTAGTTTCTTCATCTGAGGATAGAACTAAGGTATCTTCTTGTTCTAAATCTGTGAAGTTACATTTGTGTGTATGAATAAAGAGGGCAGGGTTTTATAAAGCAATGAACCAGATCACGGCAAGGGAAACAGAAATACTTTTTATTTGACTATCTGAATATTTCAGGTGAAAATGTTTTTGAAAGGTACTATCTTTTTTTCTGTTTGTTTCTTTTTGTCTATGTATTCCAGGAGCCTAGTTCAGTGGTTAGCACAATATAAGTGCCTGATAAATACTTGGTTAATTTAACTGAAAGATTCTTTGTGTGCAGCACGTTCTAGAATTTCCATTAAGAATTGAGTCTTAAACACAGGCAAAGTAGTATCTAAAAGCTAAAAGTTCTTGATATTGATTTCACGGTTAGACCTTCATTCTTTCAATATTGTACAGGGATACTCCATGTTAGAAACAGGTTGTATAGCAAACGTTCACTTTTAAGGCAGTTATTTGGAAATTGGAACACATCTTCCCTTAGAAATACTATTACAAATGTTTATAAATCAGGCTACCTAGCAGGGCAGTATCTGAAGGGCCTGGGATGATTTGATTTTTGTCATTTTTATCTGCACAGACCTGGCACAGTACCTAATGCACATTTACCAAATTCTTGATAGTTGCCTAATAGCATCCAGAAGTCCATTTAACCCAAACTGTATCTAAAGTATTTGTATGAGAAGATGCATGAGGAGTTGGCAGTTAGAATGCTGGGAGCCCATGGCAGGGATGGAGAGTCAAGAAGGGTCAGGGAAAGGGACAATAAGGGGGCTGGGAGCATTTAGGACAAACTTTCCCTTTTTTTTTTTCAAAAATTTATCTCCCTATTAGAATGGCCTTGAGGATAGGGATTATTTCCACTTCATCCCTGTATGCCCAGCAAGCTGTTGTAAACACCATTCATCTTTAAGGAAGGCTAGACACGCTGCACAAAGCTAGTTAAAGCTTAAGAGCTATAACTTTTTATCCTAACTATCCCTCCTCCGTCACCCTCCAAAGAAAAGTCTTCTCTTGGCTCATTCCAAAGAATTTGTAAAATTAAGACTTCTTTCAAAAGAAATGTGGCCTGAATATCAGTGGAACAATGAGCATGTGTATGTGCGTGTGCATGTGCATATGTATGTGCGTGTGCGTGTGCGTGTGCGTGTGTGTGTGTGTGTGTGTGTGTGTGTGTGTGTGTGTGTAGCTTTGCCATGAGCTCTCTTTTGTAAAGTAGTAGTGTACTCTACATATGGTAAACAGGCTAGCTAGAGGATCAGCTATATTATTGTTCCATCTTTTGTTTTAGAAGAGGATCAATGACATCACAGGGTGATGTCTTGACTTTCCACTGAGTTGGATTTAAGTGAGGCAGTTATACAATGTCAGTAGAATCACTCTCTCTTCCAGAGTCAATGAAGTCCAGTGGTAAGACAAAAGTCAGGATGACTGGGACACAGTAGATGACCTTGTAGTTTTCCATGTCTGACCAAGTGCCAACAACTGCTTCATGGCCTTCTTGTGGTTAGGAACAACTGGTAAGGGTAGGGGTGGGAAGTCTTCACATGCCTGGAATAGACATCCCCTTAACTCATTCGTGGGTTTTAAGACCATTGATTATCCTGAATCCAGTTTAGCCTTTCTGACAAGATAGTTTTACAGGGGTGTGGCTGCCTCACATAGTACAGCTTCTTGGAGCCACAGATGAGAATATATAGCTACATAGGATATCTCTCTATAATTTAGCCAGGTCATTGTTTGTCCTTTTGCTCTTAAAGAGGACCATGGCATCAGGAAGGTGATGTCATGAAGTGAATTGGATTTAAGTGAGGAAGGGTCGTGCAAAGATAACAACCTCCCTTTCTCCTCTGGAGCCATCTGGGTCCAGTGGCCAGATATAGATCAGGAGGACTGGAGATGGCGATTATGCATAATAGAAGCATCATATTTTGCACAGTTGTTGTGAACATCACATGAGTGTTAGATACAATTTCATTGGCCTAAGAAGGGGATGCTCCTTCTACCAAAGCAGGTCTCTATCTTCTCTGCAACTTATAGACTTGTCTAGGGCCCCTAGTGGTCAAGTGACTTTCCCAGGGTCACCAGGCCAGTATCTGTCAGAAGCAAAACTTGAAGCCTTAGCACTCTCCGAAGCATGCAACGCTACCACTTTTCGGGTTCCCCTGGTTAACTTTGGAGGTTTCAGTACCTCCTCTGAGCTTCAGTTTTCTCATCTGCCTGAATACCAGCTGTCCCCCTGAAGTCCGTCCAGGCTCTCCATTCATGGCATTTAATGGTCCCTAGCACTCTTTCTCACCTCTCTCTAGCCCGGCCGATTTCTAACGCCTAGCCCAGAGGGCCCTCGCGGGGCTCAGTTTCGGGGCTCCAGGACATCCCTTCTACGCTCCCTTGGTAGCGCACATAAGCTAGTCGAATCCCTTTGGAGGGCGGGGACGGGGACAGGGGGTGGGGATTAGCGGTGCCCCTTCTCCCTAAAGCCGGACAGCTGTCACTGCCTCAGAAGCCTCCTCCCACCGAGGGGCCCCGGGGAGGAGCGCAGCGCAACGGTCTAGAAAAGTTGGAGTGCGCGGACGGGGCGGGGCAGCAGCCTGGGCCCAGCTGTAGGAGCAGTCCCAGGACCCGGCGCAGCTGTATCCCGTGCAGCAGCCCGGGCCGGGCCGCCCGGGCAGCCCGCCTTCGCGGTTGGCAGAACTCCTCTGGGGCGGAGGGCGTGGGCTTCTCCGCGGCCCGTCCGCCCGGATTTGGGACGAGGGCGGGGACTGGGCCAGGGGCGGCCCCGGCTCCCTTTGTCCTGCGGCAGAGCTCCTCCCGGGCCCGAGGAGAAGCCGGGCTCGGCTGGGCTGGGCTGTCCTAAGCTACGCTGCTGCGCCTGGGCTGAGCTGAGCTGAGCTGAGCTTCCGAGGCCGGAGCGGAGCGGCGGCGGCGTCCCAGGCTGGCCGGGATGGGGGCCCGTGGCCGTCCGCTCTGCTTTTGGCTTTGGCTCTGGTTGCTGCGGGGCCCCGGAGGGCCACTGACCGCCGGGCCGACCCGAGCCCAAGCCGAGGAGCAACCCTCCTGCAGCGGCGCCTTTGACCTCTACTTCGTGCTGGACAAGTCAGTGCCAACGCCAATGCCATTGCCAATGTCAATGCCGCTGCGGTTCGGAGGCGGGGGGGGCGGGGGAGCTGGGGAGAGGTGCGGGGAGCGGTTTGCGCGTGGTCAAGTGTGCGTGAATGAGTGCTGCGATGCAAACGGACTGTTGCATTTTCCTGGATGCTCTCTTAACTGCCTCTGTTAGTCCTAAGTGCTCTCCGGGTCTATGGAGGGCGGGGCAGGGAGCAGTACTTGGCCGGGTCGGTTCTGCCACCTTATCCTGGGGCCAACTTTCTGACCCTGAGATCATTGGGAAAGTGTGGGGTGCTCTTTGGCTGACCTATTGGGTCTCCTTGCCAGCAAGCGTGGAGTCAAGGTGGGGGTGGGGTGGGGACTCTCCGCTTCCTCCCTTCCTGGTACAACCCCTTAAAGTTGATCAGTTTGTAAATTCTTAGCACGGAATCTTCTCTAGAGATACATTAAAATCCAAACCCAAAGTGTTTCTCGTCTCCTAGAGAAGAAGCAAGAAGATAGATGGGTTGATAAGAGATAAAAGGGACCCGGGTCAGTACCGTTACTGGACAAGTCTGTCTGCTGGGAAGAGGAACTAGCAAGTTTCTCCCCACTTATCAAATCCCCTGCTAAGCACCCAAGGGAAAAGTCCCTCACAAATTGAAAGGCTGGGGTTTTGAAGCAACAACCAATTTGAAATGTCAACATGACAAACCTATGTTTTGATTTCTTCAAGGTCACATTCTAACTGGTTCAATTTGTATATTTTCAGATCTGGAAGCGTTGCACAAAACTGGATTGAGATCTACGATTTTGTTAAACAGCTTACTGAAAGATTTGTGAGGTATTTCCATTTCCCTCTCTCCAAAGAAAATAGAAATAGAAAGTTGCTGGAAAGAAATAGTTAAAAGGATGTGCGAAGTAGAACTTTATCTAAAGGAATCGATGACAACCCTCTTTCAGAATATTTATTTATATTGATTTCCAGAATCCTTAAGACATATTTGAACTGGATCCACTGATCACTTTCCCTGACGTTCACTAAAGAGATGGAGAGGGAAAACGAAATCAGTTTATCAATGCTTTTTATTAAGATTTAATGGGTCTTTGGTTGTTCAAGATTTTCCACTGGGTATCAGAAACTTGGCTAAGACTTTTGTAGCAGCATCTTCAATGCTACCTCAAATGTCTTTTCCTTTCCTAGTTTCCCTTTGTTTTATATTTCATTTACATGTTTTAAAATATTTTATCATTTAATACTTTCTTTTATCCAGTTTTTAGCATATTAGAGTTTCTAGATTAAAAGAAAAAGAATGTTGAAACATGTGTTGCTAAACAAATACCAAAAAAGGCCCTTTTTTTTGTGTCTGTTGAAAGAAAAGATTTATGTTTACTTAATGTGTGGGTGTGTTTAACTCTTAAAATTTAACTCCTCTGTATATGCCAGTAAACTGCACTTGTAAGGAATGACTTCTATAATAAGCATTGCTATTAAACTCAGCTTATTCTTTAGCTAAAATGTAGTTGCCTTTAAAGAAGGTAACTTCCTAGTACCATTCCTTCTTTAAAAGTAACCAACAAAACATATTTGATTTGGTTAGGTTTTCCCCCCACCCACTACTATGTTAAGTAAAATGCAATAGGCAGCTGGAACTTTAACCATCTAATGGAAAGGACATGAAGAGGAGCTGTATCATTAAATATTACTTCCTTCATTCTTGTTAGTCCAAATGTTTTCTGTAAAGCAGGCTTGGATGATCAAAACATTTTGAAAGTCATTTTGCAAGTAACTTCAAACAATCTGTAGAAGCCTAGGAAATCTATGCTTTCAGTTATTGGCAGCAGATCAGCCTGTCCCTGTTAAACAATGTATGCTTGTTGCTTGTCCATGAAAAGTCTTCCACACTTCTGCTTTGGAAAGCCAAACTTAATACTTTTTTTTAAATCAATTTCTGGAATACAATAAGGTGGCCTTGTGGAAATGCTTGAGAAAATAAAATAAATGGATATTTCTTTCAAAAAAGAAATCTAAAAAACAGGTCTATTGACTCATGTGAAAGGGACAAGGGACAGTTCCTGGGATCATAGATGTAGAACTAGCAGGGACCTCGGGACCTAGAAGGGAGCAAGAACGTGATCTAGTCCGAAACTGTCATTTTCAGATGAGGAAACTGGGGCCCTGGGAGCATCAATGACTTACTCAAAGTAATCCAGACAAGGAAACAATAGAAGCAAAATTTAAGCTCTGACTGCAAATCCAACATTCTTTCAATTGTACCGGACCTGATTCTATTCCATAATAATAACAGATTTGTTTAGTACTCTAAACAGGAAGAGCATTTTCCTTCCCATTAGCCTGGGAGGATTAAAATTCAAGACTTCTGCCTCCAAATCTAATATTTTCCACCATAGCAAGCTTTGATCCCCTTTAAGGAGCAGCCAAAAGTAAGCACCCGAGGAAAGGATTGAATGAGAATCAGACCACTTCAATCTAATCCCCAGTCTTCTTCAAAACATGCAACTGAGGTGCCACCTTCTAAATAAGGGCTTTCCAAATCTCCCCAGTTTTTTTTTAGCGTTCTTCCTCTTGAAATGACGTCAGATATACTTTGTAGTAACTTAACATATGTGTTGCAACACCTGGAATCAGAGGACCTGTATTTGAATCCCACTTCTAAAATGTATCACACATTGGCCCAATTAATTGCTTAATATCTGGGCATCAATTTCTTCATCTCCAAATGAGGGGTTGGACTATATCGCTTCTAAGGTGTCTTTCAGTTTTAAATCGATGATCTTATGTTGTATCCCTCCCTCCCCTCACAATAAAATGAAAGTTCTTTGAAGGGAACATCTTTTTTTTTTGGTCATTGTATTCCTAATGCCCAGCACTGTGTCCTTACTTGCAATAACTGCTTGTTGAATTGAAATGAATACTTTTTGTAAGAGGATGTTCTTTTCTGGTTTGAATTGGTCTGGAAATCAAACATAGAGTCTTTTATGCAATAGTCACTTCCTTAGCTCTAACTTTCTGTTGTAGAAAGGGGATGGGAACAGACTATACTAAAGAGATAAAAGATTGCTGAAGGGCATATCTTAATAATTAAAATGAGTTATTGAATCAGTTCACCACTTCCGATTTTCAGTAATGGTTTCATGGAGTCTCTCAGACGTAAGAATCATTCTATGAAATGTGGTTCCTATTGTTGGCTAGATGTAATTGACAGCAAGAATTGTTTCCTATGGGAAGCATAATTGCTGGGGATCATGAAGACTGGAAGAGTGTAATTAAAAATGTGTTTTGCACTTTTCTCTCATATTTTTCATTGTAGTATTTAAATGTTGGATTTCAATGTTCACTTGAATGTGAACAATTCAGGGAGGATTTTGTGAGGGTATTTGTTAGCATTTTAACAGTTTAGTCCAATTTGTTGGTCAGGGTTGAGTATTACTGGTAATAATTTGTCAGATGAAACAGACAGATTATTGTTAAAAGAACTCAGAGAAGAAAGAATTTCCTGCAAAAGAATTTGATGTTGGCTTGGAATTTTTTCTGGTGTAATATATTTCTGAGTTCAAGACTATGTGTCATAGAGAAATACTGGTTACAGAGAAAAATAAAACCACATAACTTAGGTAATGATAGTAACACAGTTTAAAAGTATACTTGGGGGAAGGGGAAGGATATAGGGTTGGGAGTCATCCATAGAGAGACTTCTCTACTGACAGAATTCAGCAACTCTCTAGACCTTAGACTCTTAGAGATTTGCCTGGGGCCACTGGGAGGTTGAGTGACTGTGAGCTAGCTCATGGTTAGGCAGCTAGTACATGTCAGAGGCAAGCCTTGAACCCACATCTTCCTGTTTTTAAGTCTAGTGCCATGTCTCTTCAATGTCCATTTACAAGACCCAAATCATTCAAGAAAGCATGTTTAAATGTAAATAGGTATATATATACATATATATATACATATATGCATATATGTATACACCCACTGTGAATGTCTGTACTATATTATTACCTCTTTTTCAAATATCTAACCATCTGTATTCTTATTTTTCAGCCCTCGAATGAGATTATCTTTCATAGTGTTTTCTTCCCAAGCGACCACTATTTTGCCATTAACAGGAGACAGGTTAGTATACTACCATTTCACTAGAAATCTTTTTAGTAAGGAATGATCTTAGTAGAATGATTGATGTCTCTAAATAATAATGTAAGTCTCTCAATGGAGTCAAGAAAATGTACACTCATGCCAATTATCTGTACTAATGGAGAAGAAAAGAAGTATGGATGATAATGAAATAACAAATAATCTCAAAATCATGTATTTAGTTTTGGAATTTTGTCTGAGATGTTGTATCATTGGCTATTTTTCCTTTCCTGTATCTTACCCTGTCTTGTCACACACACACACACACAGATGCACACGCAGACGACAACCCCCATGTACTCCTTAGTCATACCTTTCCTCTTTTCTCCTTAAAAAACCAGTAAACCAGACCCAGAAGGATGTTGGTAGAAACCAATCCATAGGTCATTTTGGATAATCCATTGTTAATCTAAACCAAATAGGTAATAAATTTTGAGCTAATTGAGTTGATTGCAATCATTTCAGAAAAAAAGATTGTGAATCAGTGAACATTATCTTACATTTAACCCAACTTATGCTGGTTGTAATCTTATTTATGTGTATGATACATTAGGAAGAGCTTAGTTGCTATTTTTAAAAAGTACAAGGAAAAATTCTGCATGACATTTAAAAGGTATGACTTTGATATAAACCATAGGCATAAGTTTTTTTTTTACTTCATTATGTTTCCAGGCCAATTGATCCATTTGAAGCATTCTAGAATTGGTTATTCATATTCTTTGAGTTCAAAATGTGTTTATAATACACTTTTCTATATGACTCATTAACTTATTAGTATAGCTTTATTTTTATTTTTTAACTTTTATATTACCATAATTTTCTCAATCAACAAGCATTTGTCTTCTCACCCTCCCACATCCCACCTCTTCCCAACAGAACAACAAAAATAGAAAAAGAAAATCCTTTTAACAAATGTGTGCCATCAAACCAAATTCCCACATTGGCCATAGCCAAAAAAAATCTGTCTCATTCTGCATTATGAGTTCCTCATTGTCAGGAGATGGGTAGAATGTTTCATCTTCTGACTTCTGGTATTGTGTTTGGTCAATATATTGATCAGAATTTTCAAGTCTTTCAAAGTTGTCTTTTTTAAAAATTGTGTTGGTCTTATATAAATTGTTCTCTTAGTTCTACTCAATTCAGCCTACTTCAGTTTGTATAGATCTTCCCAAGATTTCTCTGAAAATATATATTTTGTTTTTTCTCATGGCACAATAATAGAACATTCCATTCATCTATCATCATTTGTTCAGTCATTCCTAATTGGTGGGTACTTTTCTTTCTAGATGTTTGCTTTTAGAGAAAGAGCTGCTATAAACATTTCTTTGTTCTTTGATCTCTTTTGGGATATCAGCCTACAAGGAGCAGTTTCTCTGGGGCAATTCATAACTTCATCAGCCTTTTCTTAGTTTTTCTGTTTTCCCGTAACCTCTCTAGCAATTGTTATCGTTCTTTGTCACTTTGCTAACCTGAATGGTGTGAGGTGGAAACTCAGAGTGGCTGTAATTCGCATTTCTCTATTGTACATTTGTAGTGGTTTTTTCATATGGTTGTAGATATCTTTGGAACATATTCTTCGTTAATATTCTTTGACTACTTTTGGGGGAATGTCTTTTTCTTATAAATTTGTATCAGTTCTTTAAGTATGCGTGTTTGTTTATACACCCAATGTGAGACCTTACATACACATATGATATAAGAAACTTACCGTAAATATTTTCCCCAGTTACCTGTTTACTATATAATTTTAACTACATTGGTTTTCTTTGTGCAAAAAATTTCTTGGGTTTATATAATCCAAAATCTTCATTTTGTCACTTATGATTCTTTAAGTATCTTGTTTGGTCACAAACTCTTCTCCTATTTGTAGATCTGAAAAGTAATTTCTTCCTTGATTCTCTAATTTGCTTAAATTGTCACCTTTTAAGTCTAAGCGATGTAGCCATTTGAAGTTTATTTTGTTAAATTATGTGAAAGATTTGTGTAGTTGTAGAGGGACAATTTCCTAACCTGCAGGCTCAATGAAGAAAGGCATGTACATTCCAATTTGGACAGTATAAATGTCCTTGAAAAAAATGCATGTACATAAAATTTTTAATAGATTGATTTTTTTCAAAACATTCCAAGGAAGATTAATGGATAAAATAAACCCTGGAGTGGAACTTTGTATGGACCAAAGACTCATGTTTTAATACACCATCAGCCATTCCTGAATTTATCTATTTTGTTTTTACAAAGTAGGTGCTTGTCTTACCATGGACAAAGAACTTCTGCTGGTTTGCATGGTGCCCAAATCCTCAAGCTCTTGCCCTGGTACTCTGTCATTATATTGCCTTTCAGATTTCTTGGGACTATAGGTGCTCCCTGGTATTGGTCAGTCCATCTTAAATGAAAATTTAATTCATCTTTTGACTTGCATTCTAGGTCCTTATGTGAAGCCACTCTTTACAATTTTGACACAGTATAAATGGTAGGGAATTTAGACAATAACATAGAAGCCCTTATATTTATAACTTGCTAGAAGAAAACTACTACATAGCTTTAGAAACTTTGTTTTTTGCAAATTCTTAACTTCTACTTATAAAGAAACTGAGTGCAAAGAGAAACAATACTGATTAAATAGATCAGATTTAATCATTTCAGTTCTATAACTGGTATTTCTCAAGTGCTTTTTCAGATACAAGAAGCACTATTTTTACATTTCGCAATATAGCTACAGATAGTCAATAAAGACAAAGCAAAGTTAAGAAACTATAAATCCTTGTGGCAGGCCTTTGTCTCCCATCATGAATCAGTATACCATTGTCTGCTACAGAAGTACTCAAAATATCATATTAAACATAGAAAGAAGCCATAAGGAATGATATTTATATCATTTAGTAGTGTTTCAAATTCTATTCTCAGATATCTCCATTTGAATGTCCATATTTAGTGGGTGTTGGAAAGACCCTCATAAGAATTTGAGGTTATTGCCTGCACGGCAGTCCTTTTTAGCAACATTTTAATATAATTTTAGAAGTGATGAATTCTGTTTAGTACCTTTCAAATTTCCTTACCTTCTTTTCCTCCCTTTGCCCCTCTCCTGTACCAGCTCTAGCTAGGTAAGTGAGGCTACTTTTCCAACTCTTTGTCTCATAATATTCAACTAAACCAAGAGTGGGGAACTAACAGTCTTAAGGCCACACTGAAATTGGACTCAGCCAAAAGGCCACACTTAAGGACCTAGAAGGCCACATGTGGTCTTAAGGCAGTCAGTTCCCCACCCCTGGACTAAGCAGCAACACTAAACAAGTTCATAGATTCGAGATTCTCTTCTAATTTGTCTGACTTAAGCCCAGTGATTTAGGCCAACAGTTCTCAGAGTGGACATCTGCCAGACTCTCTCAGGATGTTTATGGGATCAAAACTATTTTCATAATAATACTAAAATGTTATCTTTCTCCCTCAGCCCACACCTCTTCTGAACTTCTCTATTTCTGTCATACAATTACATCAGAGCTAAAATCTTAGTATTCACCCTTCACTCTTACTCATCTCTCTTCTCTAATCAGTCACCAGATCTTGTTGCTTCTACCTCCACATTTCTTGTAGCTGATCTCCTTTCTGCATACATGGTCCCCATCCTAGTTCAGTTTCACATTACCTCTGGCTGAGGTACAGTTAATGCTTTAAGTGTTTCCCTACATCAAACCATCTTTCTGAAAGTTTAGGTCTGATTGTGTCATTTGTCTACTCAATAAACTTCCCTCCCTTTTTATTGCCTTGAGCATCAAATATCAACTCTGGTGTTTGGTGTTTAAAGCCCCAACCTGCCTTTCCAAGTCTTGCTACGCATTAGTTAAGTTCCTACCCTCCACATTTCAGGTAGAGTGCCTTTCTTCTTCCTCACAAACAGATACTTTATTTGCCAT
Source organism: Trichosurus vulpecula (assembly GCF_011100635.1). Lineage (NCBI taxonomy): Eukaryota > Metazoa > Chordata > Mammalia > Diprotodontia > Phalangeridae > Trichosurus > Trichosurus vulpecula. The sequence goes on from NC_050578.1 coordinate 73,550,434, forward strand.
CTTTGTGTCTGTGCATTAGGTGGAACTTACTTCCACTTCACCTTCGCCTCTTAGAAACCTTTGTTTCCTTCCAAAAGCAGCTAAATTTATGCAACATTCAGTTTCAACAGTTAGTTCTATCCTCTTTGCTCCTCCCTTTGTTTCCTGCTCCCTCTCTTACCCCTACCCCCTGTCACCACACATATCATTAACATCACTGCTTGAACTGGGGAGAGGCCCTACTGTATTTGTAGACTAGCTGCCTTTCCCTAGATAAACTGTGAAATTTATAAACTCATGCTACTGGTGACAGGCATGACTTGTTTTGCTTCCATGGTTATGCAGCAGCAAAAGAAGCCACAGATGCAGGATCTTACCATGTTAACAGTTCTGTAAACAGTGAAGCCCTATGCAGGTATTTCACCACTTAGCTTTGTGGAAAAGCTTCTAAAGAATGACCAGTGGAAGACCCATCCACTTCTCCTCCTATTGCATTAATCTACAATATTTCATTTTAGTTGAATAGGATGCAAACATGAATTTCATTCCAAAAAGGATGTCATAATGATGAAAACTCAAAAGAACCCTTCAGTGGTTGATGCAATATTAAGTTCTGACTGTGCCAAGAGTTAAAAGCAAAGAATTCTTGCTAAGTGGAATTACCTTCAAGATGATCTGCCCATTGGCTCTGACTTACATTTTTGTTAAGTTTCTCTAGAATCAGTGATGGAAGTACACTTTACGTACTGATGATGTCTGGTCATAAGATGTATTGGTGAACTGACTAAGGAAGGTTATTTTTACATTGTGAAATCCGTTTATGTAAACTTGAATTTCAGTTGTCTTTTTTTTTCCCCTCTTTTGGCAGCAAAACATTAGTGCTTGAGGACACGCTGCCACTCATTTCTGGCAAGCACCAAATATTTGGTTTATAATCTGCATTCAGACATAGTCAGTTTCAAGTTGTTTCTGTAGATGCTGAACATAAATATTTAGATAAAACAAAATCCTACTGTATGTAATTGACTACTTCATCTGTGGAATAATGAATTTCTTCTTTTGTGGATTGTACTATTTAATGAACAAGTATTTGTCCTGTACTAGGGAGTGCATTATGATAGATTTTGGTGGATAACTGGAAGGAAGACAGAAGAAATAAAACATGGTCTCTCTGATTAGGAACTTAATATGAGGATAGGAAAAAGCAAAAAACAAAACAAACGAAAAACAAAAAACAACCCAGCAATTTGCAGAGAAGTTTCAGAGTGGAATATCAATAATGGCAAAATGATATCCTGAAGTAGAAGGTGAATAGAGAGAGGCTACAGTTACATAGAACCTTGATGGGGAGTTAGGGAAGGACTTAATGTAGAGAATAAAGTTTTAGGTCCACCTTAGTAGAAGTCTGCTACTTACTATCTGTGTTACTTGGATAACTCACTTAACCACATTTCCATTTCCTGCTTTGTAAAATGAAGAAGTTGTGGAGTACGTGATCTCTTAAATTTAACTCTGAATCTGATGATATTGTGTGTGTGTGTGTGTGTGTGTGTGTGTAATTAGAGAAAGTCAAAAGAAATTAGAAAGTTAACTTCATAGAACAGAATAGACTTTGGAATCAGCTTCTGTACATCTTCGGTGGAGAGAGGATGACAAGGGAGGTTTGCACTTCTCAGTCTTGTATTTGTTCCCCCAAATTGAGCATCAGCAGCCATTCTCCCATTCTTCCTGTGCTCAGTGTTCTAGGAGCATCCAAACTGCTGTACTCAGAGCTCAGTCAGTATCCTACATGTTGTTTGGATACCCTTGAAACTACTTTGCCCTGATGCTTAGCTTCCCATTCTCCGCTTTCCCTCTTCAGTTACCATTCCATCTCCTCCTCTCTTGAAATGTGTTTAGCCTCTGCTGTCACCCCTACATCCTGTTCCTGCTTCTGCCTCAGGACTCACTGAGCAAACTCCTGGTGCTGCAGCTAGATTTGATTGTTCTGTGCTATTTCTACTTCCTCCACACATATAGATACAACAGATTCAGTCCACAGATCATTTGTAATGAAAATAGATTATTTTAGAAATGTTGGAAAATCTATGTCATCTTTTATGTATTTGTTCTCTCTTTAGTTACCATCAGGACTGTTCTGATGTAGTTGTCCAGCACTCCAACTTTTTCTGCAGATTAATTTTCTTCTTCAATGCTTTTGATTAAAAAAATTGGATGGGCTACTGCTCATAAATCATCTTCATGGGTGTCTTTTTGCTTAGAGTTATAGTTAGGGAGTTAAGAAGATTGAGTTTGCTATGAAACGTTTTTTTGTTGGCTTTGACTATATGATAATTTTTGGCGACTTTCCTCAATTATTTTTGGAGATCTAACTGTTAAAATCCTTTATTCACCTCTTCAAGTAGAGCCTGTGAGCTGTGGGCCCCTAAATGGTGCAGTGGGTAGTGTGTTGGGCTTAGAATCAGGAAATCTAGCCTCAGACACTTACTAGCTGTGTGTCCCTGGCCAAGTACTTCACCTTTGTTTGCCTCAGTTTTCTTGTTTGCAAAATGAGAATAAAAATACCATCTGCCTCCCAAGGTTGTTGTGAAGATCTAATGAGACAATAATTGTAAAGCACAGTGCCTGGCACATAGTAAACAGTAAATAAATGTTTTTGTTCTTTTCAGTTTAGCTATAAATTATTTATACCTTCCTGTTTCATTTATACATCAATATGGAAGTGGTTCTTTTTTGTGATAGTGTATCAACTCATTCACTGGTCATTGGTAAAGGTACTAAAAGTTGAATCAATGCTTATATATATTAAAGGGAAAAAACCCACCATGATACTTAACGCTCTTTGCTTTTTTTTCTGCCCTTCTGCCACCATCACTGTTGAGGCTGCAGATATCACAGAACTTTGAGCCTTTTATAGTTTTTCTTTGTTTCATATGTTGTGATCCCCTGGTTGGCAGCTTGATGATTGATGAGCCTCTCAGTACTCAGTTATAATGCTCTTCAGATAGTAAATACTGTCTGTGGCCAGGGCTTCTAACTCTGTAGAGCCTTCTAGAGTGTTCCTTTGGCCTAGCCTTTGAAAAGCAGAGTGGTAGATATGAAATAAGGAAGACTGGGTCTCCAGTTCTGTGTCTGGCATTTGCTAGCTCTATAACTGTGGGGCAAGTCACTTGTTCTCTAAATCCTAGTTAGTTTATTTGTAAAATGAGGATAATAAAAAGGTAGCACATCAAATCATGTGCCTTTAAGATATGCAAGTCTACAATCTGAAAAAAACAAAACACTAAGTACTAGCAAGGAGAACATTGCCTCCATATCTCTGAGACCATAAGAGACAATTGGGGAGTGAAGGAGGTTAGGGAAATATTCCCCTCATGGGGACAAAGGGAAAGTGACATTTTTCCTGGTGGACCCCCAGCTGCCATAGCCCTCTTTGCTATTCCCTCTACCTTTTCCTTGCTTTATCTTCTGTGATTCTTTTTATCCCTTGGTCATGTTTCATCCTCAGCTCTTCCTTCCTCCACAGATCTGAAAGGCAAATTCTTCCCTTTTTTAAGCCATATATCCTGATGAGCTGCTCTGGAATTTAGAGAATTGTCAAGGCCCTAAGAGCTTAAATGACTTGTCTAGGTCTTCAATCTTTAACCTTGTTTGGGTCAAGGACTTCTTTGCCAAGCTAGCGAAACCTATGAACCCCTTTTCAGAATGTTTTAAATGCGCAATAAGTAAACAGTGAAATTTTCATAAGAAACCAATTATGTTGAAATATAGTTTTCAGATTATTAAAACAGACTCCTGACTAAGAACTCTTGCCCTTTGGTAACACAGCTATTATGTATCAGAGTCAGAACTCCAACCCAGGCCTTCCTGACTCCAAGGCCCATTCTCTCTCCATTGCACTATGGCTACCTCTTCTGTCAAGACTTTAATGTCCCATGTCTCACGGACATATAACTGTAATTTCTTCCATAATCATTATAATACTAATTTTAGAGATGAGCAAACAGTCCACATGGCTGCTTCTTAAGGTACTATATCAATGTTAATTATTATTATTATTATTATTAAATATCTATATAATTCAGCAGCTAGTACATTTATTGCAGGTGTTTGCAAATGCTAATAATAAGTTGAATATTTAGAATATATTATATAAATATTTATAAAAGCTATACAAAAATGAACAAGTTATATTTCTTTTGAAAATGTATTGTGTAGTTCAATTTATAAATTTCATTTATGTGATTTTAAAAATATATATTCACAGAACAAAAATCACTGAAGGCTTAAAAAATTTAAAAAATGTCAAGCCAGCAGGAGAGACATATATCTATGAAGGATTAAGACTGGTAAGTATGTTATATTTAAGATGATGGGAAAATGTGCTTTCTTCCTTTATCCAAAGTAAAACTTTTTTTTTCAAGGTGAAGGGAACAGACTTGTGATTTCATTGATTTAGGGAACTTCTGAAAAAAATTGAAAAGATACCACCAGATTGGATATGGACAAATATTGTCTTAATTTCCTGATTTTCAAAAAAGACAAAAAGAACAGAATCTGCAGACTCTTGGCCAGTGAGCTTGTCTTCAGTTCCTGGGGAAATTCCAAAAAGTAATATTAAGGAGATATTTGATTAATGTCTAGTTAGGGAAACAGGGGTCACAACGAACCAGCATAGCTTCTGGAATAGTTCATGCCAGACAAAGAATATGATGAATATAATTTAGCTAAATGTTAGCAATTTTTGGATAAACTTTCATAATTTTATTGTGGAGACGATAGAGAGATAATGATTGAATGCACAACTGCTTAGACAACCAAACTCCAAAAGAAGTCATCCATGGTTCAGGGTCAGCATGGCAAGAGGTATCCAGTAAAGTACCCTGGAAGTTTGTAGTTGGCCCTGTGTTATTCTAACATTTTTTCCCCAATGACTTAGAAAAAGGTCTAAGATGACATGTTCAACTTTGCAGATGCCATAAAGCAAGGAGAGAAAACTACCCCAGTGTTCAGCTCTTAGGGTCCAAAATAACCATGACAAGATGATGATCGTCCATTGGCCTGAATCTTTTTAAAACAATGAAGTTCCCTAGGGATAAATATAGTCTTGTATTTGAAATGCAAATAGGTGTTGTTTTATTCATTGTCCTTGCATTCTTAAGCACATAGTAGGTACTCAATAAATATGTGGTGATTTGTTAATACCAAAAAATATATTGCATTTATTCTGAAAAAGAGCTGGGGCTTTTAGTGGGCTTATGAGCCCAATATGCCATGTGGCAGCCAAAGTAGCTAATGCCATCTTGGTCTGCATTAAGAGGGGCATAGTGTCCAGAAATAGGGTGGTGATAATCCCAATATTGTGTTTAGTTCTGGGAACCAAAGTTTGAGGATATTGATAATCTGGAGAATTTTGTGAAGCAGGGAACCTCAGTGGTGAAGGGATTTGAGTTTGTGACATATGAGCTTGGGCTGAAGGAACTGGGCATGTTGAGCATGGAGAAGAGAGGTCTCAGTGTGGACATCATAGCTGGCTTCTAGTATTGGAAGGGCTGTCTTGTGAAGGAGCGTTTTGATGTGTTCTGTTTCAAAACAGTGGAACCAGAGGCAATAAGTGGAATTTGGAAAAAAAAAAGCTAATTTAGGTTTGGTATTTGGGGTATGTGTGGGAGACCCAAATGACCTCCTAACCATTCTCACCATGAGAGCTGTCCAAAAGTGGAATGGGTGGCCTTTAGAGGTGATGAATTTCCTCCCTGGAGGTCTTTAAGATGTGACTGGAGAACCACTTATCAGTTATTTTATAGGGACTTCTTTGTGTCGAGGTTTCTAACTTTTTGATTTGATGATTCTGTGGAACTCCCTCTACCAATATAGATCAGCACCAGTGCCTCTGGGTGCTGAGGAGTTAAATGATTTGCTCAGCATCATGTAGTCACCATGTCAAAGAAGGAGACCTGAACACAGGCTTTTCTGACTCTGGCGCTGACTGTCTATCTCAGGGGTGGGGTACCTGTGGTCTTGAGGCCACATGTGGCTCTCTAGATCCTCAAGTATGGCCCTTTGACTGAACCCAAACCTCACAGACCAAATCCCCTTAATAAAGGGATTTGTTCTGTAAAATTTGGACTCAGTCAAAGGCCACACCCAATGACCTAGAAGGCCACATGTGGCCTTGAGGCTACAAGTTCCCCATCCCTGGTATCCACTCTACCACATTACCCCTTAGGAAGGTAATAGTATTATGAATATTGTAGTTGAAAGTTACTTTGTACATAGTAGGGGCTTAAGGAATGGTTACTGAATGGATGGATGGATGGATAAAAAGTCTACTGTACTAGAAGTCAGAAGACCTAACCATGTAACCTGGCCAATGACCTAACTTCTCTGAATCTCACTTGTCAAAAGTGGAGATAGTAATACTTTTATTACCTTCCTCGTGGGGCTGGTTGTGAGGAAATCATTTCTAAATCATAAGCAATGTATAAATGTAAGTTATCCATTTTGTGATTGCTGTCACTTCTAAAGTTCAGAATATTTATTACATTGCAGAGTATTCCTTCTCTCATTGGTACCATAGGATAATTTTGAATTAGTTGTGATAATCTACGGTGGATCTAATTGTAGACTTAAATTGTGGAAGTGACAAAAAAAGTTCAGTTGGAAGAGCATTAACCCTGGAATTAGGAGAATGGGGACAGATCTACTTCTGGTGCTCACTATCTGTGTGACCTTGGCCAGATTGTTTCACTTCCCTGGGGTTTGGTTTCCTCATCTATAAAATAAGGGAGTTAGACTCTGAGGTCCCTTTCATCTCTATTTCTATGATTCTATAATCTGTGATCATTAAAGAGTTTTTCATTTTGTTAGGCACTTTATTCATAATAGCAAAACATGACACATACGCACATATGTAATAAGCATATGAAAACATATATTTATATATATACATTATATATAATGTGGTTATCTAATTAAATGTATATTAAATATATGCATCAAAAATAGAAAGGACATGATTTAAACTTTCAGCCATTTTCATTTTGATTTTGTCGAATTTTTGAGAATTCACTATAAAGGACCATTGGTAAAGAGTAAGTATTCAGTTATGAGCTGGAAATTTTTCTTTTCTTTTCATTTCCAGGCCAATGAACAAATTAAGGATGCAGGGGGCTTGAAAACCTCAAGTATAGTAATTGCACTGACTGATGGCAAGTTGGATGGCTTGGTGCCCATTTATGCAGCCAAAGAGGTGAGTCTGGAACTGAGATCCTGAAATATGTTCTGTTGCATTTTGTCATGGAGCTTTAACTGTGTAACCCAGTGTTTAAATAATGGTTTTCTTTGATAGGCAAACCTATCAAGGACCCTCGGGGCTAGAGTTTATTGTGTTGGAGTTCTTGATTTTGATCAAGCCCAGGTAAGTCTATCAGATTTATAGCTTTTTCTCAGTTCAGAGAGATGTCTCCCAGAATAACTGAATACTGAAGTATGGTGAAAACAGAATTCATGGAGATTCCTATTAAGATATTTTATCTCCTATGCCATAAATCACCGAACCCAGTGAACAGGGTCAGTGATTTAGAATGTATCCATTATTGAAGAACAAAAGAACTCAGAAATCATCCTTTCACCAACTGATGAGGCCAATCTAAAACATAAATTTGTTCATTTTGTTGTTGTTGCTGGATTTAAAATTTTTCTCCTTAAAATAAACTTTGACTCATATGGGTTTTGGAAAGAGCAGGGTTTTCCCAAATTTTCTGAGCTTTATTATCTTTTAATTTTCTTTTCCTTTTTTGAGTTTTGTAAGTTTGCACATTTGCAATAAACAAACCCAAACTTATCAATCTCAAAAGCACTTTATATTTAATTTTACAGCAAGGCTTGGCTATGACTCACATAATTTGATATGTCTGAGTCCTTCCTTAGTTTAGGGAGGGTAGTTGACCTAAATCATCTTGGTTTACAAACCAATTTTATGCCCATCTGTTGCATTCCACTCTTAATAAGTATACCATATCACTATCAGTGAATTGTGACTTTCTCTTATCTTAGAATCATGGCTTAAAACTTACTAGGCATTAAGTACATTTCTGTGCCCGCAGCCCTATCATATTTTTTTCCTACCTTTTCTTAAAGCTCGAAAAAATTGCTGATGCCAAAGATCAAGTATTCCCTGTCAAAGGAGGATTTCAAGCACTTAAAGGAATAATTAACTCTGTGAGTAATTCAACTGTGGGGAGAAAACTTTCATAATCATATGTATATTTTGAACTGGCATGAGGTGATCTGAAAAACAGTCATATTGCTTTTGTCTTGAAGAGGAGTTATATGGAAAGATCACTATTTATTGGTCATAGTTTAATACAATATTAAATTTCTGAGTTTCAGTTTGAAATGAGACTCTGATAATTAAGGCACAGTCTTTAGAGAAGTCGGTGATTTGATTTTGTGTTTTCAATTGTAAAATTTTTTGGGAGTCTTTGTTACTAATCATTGAGTATGAAACTCAAATAGAAAAGGGCCACTGCTCTGTGCACGAGTGTCCCTGCAGGCTGCATATTGAATTAGGTTTGCAATCTAATGTTATCTATGTTTTATTGTTCTTTGGTTTATTTTGTTAAATAGATCCCAATTAGCTTTTAATCTTATTGTAGTCACACTAGGCAGTGTTGTGGGGCCCTTATGGACCCGGCCATTGCTTGACACTTCTGAATCGCTAGATAGTTACATTAGATGATAGGGAGGGTAACGTGGAGAAGGTGGAATAATACTGTTTTGAACCTCAAAAGGAAAGAGTTTGTTGATAGAATGGATAAATCATTTATTAAGCTCTCACTGTATACAACTACTATGCTAAATGCTGGGTATACAAACAGAAAAGACAGTTCTTCCCCTCCAAGGGCTCGCATTTTAATGCAAAGAGGCAGAGCATGTGGAATGTTACAGCTGCAAATCATACATAAAGGTCCCATAATCCTTAAGGTGCAATGCCAAAGCACATGTTAATGCTTCTCCTTCAATGTCATTTGTCATGAGACAATGGCATCAGTTTCTGAAGTTGAACATTTTACAGTGCCAAGGACTTTGGAGGCAAGAATTTTGTTTTCTATGTCTTGGGTAGCTGTGATTGTAGCACCTGCTGGAGCTGTAGCAAGGCTACATCTATGCAGAGGGTTGTCCCCAGAGGCTAGAGCATTACTATTCCCAAGGCTTTTGGGTACAGGGTCCTGAGCTGTCTCCATCAGAGTCTGAGGGGAGATGGTGATCAAGACAGTGGTTGTCATGTGCCTGGCACATACTGCTTCCTGTCTCTCTCATCTTTGTTCTGCTCGTCTGACCTGTTGAATGACGGTAGTAGAACATTGGTTTGGAAGAAACTAGTCAGTAAGCATTTATAAATTGTCTTTTATACTCCTGGCACTATATTAAGCCCTGGAAATAAAACGACAAAAAAGGAAACAGTCCCCATTTTCATGTAGTTTACGTTCTTATGACACACATAACAGGTATATATGTCAAATATATACAAATACATAGAAGTATCTTTGTATTTTGAGTAAGGTTTGGCTTGCAGAGCTTCTTTTAGAAAGCATCATTTTCTTAAAAGTTTTCAGGGATGTATGAGAATGATGTAAGATAAAAATTGTTTTTTTACTGTGATTAATGATGTTGTCTTCTTAACGTCGAACTAACCTCGTGTCCCTGATATAAATACAACTAAGTCATAATAAGTGATTTCTTAGATGACTTGCTACTGTAGTCTGGTTGATAAGATTTTATTTAAAATTTTACTTATTAAGACAAATTTAATACAAAGGAGTTTGGTAGAGAGTCCTTTTTTCAGTTTTGAGAATAATTTATATATTATTGGTTTTATTGTTCTTTAAAAGTTTGATAGAGTTCTCCTGTAAATATATTAGGAGCATCAGACTGTTCTCCCCCTCCCTACCCTCTTTCCCCAGCCTCTTCCCTCTCCATGTCAACACACATGTAGTTATTTTACAACTAGTCGTATTTTCTTTTTTGAGATTGGATTATTCAAGCTATTTGATCTTCTGTTAGTTTAGATATTTCATATTTTTGAAAGTAATCCTCTATTTATTTTGTGTTCTCAGTTTTGTTCACATATAATTATTCTCTAGTATTCTCATTTTTTCTGCTTTTCTTGTGACTTTTCCTTGTTCAGTTGATATTTTGTTGATTTGATTGCCTGCTGTCTTCTTTTTAATCAAGTTTGCTAAAGTTTAATCAATTTTGTTAATTTTCAAAAAATGAACTTCTAGTTTCATTGATCATTTTTATAGTCTTTTTAGTTTCCAATTTATTTTTTTGTCTTTAATTTTCCAAATCTTTTCTTTTGTGGAACATAAAACATTAGGAATGTGTGGTTCCTCCCCACCCCCTAACTGTAAAAAAAATTGCCAGTGATGTGGGAATAAGAAACAAGGGGCTCAACTTTTTCCACTATTCATGTGCTTCTTATTTTAAGAATAATTTTATGGATCCCAGAGCTTTTTTGATTTGAAATTAAATCTCTCAATCTCTCTCTCTCTCTCTCTCTCTCTCTCTCTCTCTCTCTCTCTCTCTCTCTCTCTCTCTCTCTCTCTCTCTCCCCTCGTTCATTAGATGTACCTCCCTAAACAAAGGGAGGAACAATTTTGAAATAAAAAGCAGAACTCTCAGGCTTTTCTCAATAGAGGTTTTTTGTTTGTTTGTTTGTTTTACTATACTTATCTGTAAACGTTAGCAAAATTTCGTGTTACATATTTGTGACATCACTGTAACCATGAAACCAAAACACGAGTAAATATTGTGTATCTTTTAAGGCAGAACTTTTCCTTTAACCATTAATTCTTCAAGGAGCAACAATCTTACTTTCATCTGACCCTTAATTATGACATTAGAAAATTCCCTTATATAAACATTTGAAAGATCCTCCCCCCCAAACAAACATTATTCAGAGTGAGTTTTATTAAAGTAGATTTTTTGTAACTTTCGAAATGTATTTTTAAGTGGAAAGTATACGTTTCCTTTCTTATTTAGAGGAGACTTTTCATTGGTTTAAATAATTGGTTCCATTATTAAACAGTGCTTCTAGTGGAATAGGCAAGATATATTCACTAGGCAAAAGAGTATTGTGTGGTTGATAGGGATAATTAGTATCTAAAAGTCTTTAACCCTTGCTACTGTATTCATTGGGGAACAACAATGTGGCCATAGCATGGTTTTAATAGGATGGGCATTGCATTTGAGGCCAGTGCATAGTCTGAATCCTTGCTCTGGGACTTACTGCAAATGTATTATTGGGAAAATTGCTTACTTCTCTACATTTCAATTTCCTCATCTCTAAAAGGAGGAACATGAACTAGATGATCCACGAGGTATCTTTCAATTATCAGTCTTGTTGTCATAGAATGAGTTGAATACAGTACAATTCTTAGAAAATATTCCTAGGTAATTAGAAGGTTGTATCGACTAATCAGGAACACACACTTGCCATGTGCCATGCGCCGTGCATTGTGCTCAATGCTGACGATGTAAGCTAAGGCAAAATAAATAAACAAGCATACCACCACCAAAAGAGGCACCACTTAAGGAGCTTACATACCAATGGGGAAGACAACATGTAAATAACTTGTTGTTTTTGTTGCTGTTGCTTGTCCTTCATAGTTGAAGAGGACCAATGACCTTATGATGCTGAGGTCAAGTTATACAGTGTTTTCCACTGTGACCGATCAGTCCAATAAGACCTCAGAAGGCTCTACCACAGATTGGGCATTTGAATGTCCATTTGAACATTTGAGATGGAGATGTCTTTAGATTTGTGCATCTCACAGTTCCTTTGTGCTACTTTGATTTTACTTTGCTCATAGAGCACAGAATCTTCTTTGATGCAGGCATGCCATTCTGGATAGTCCTGTGCCAGCATCTCCCATGTCTCACAATCAGTTCTTCTGAGAGACCTTGAGAGTATCCTCGTATCACTTCTTTTGACCTCTGTGTGAGCACTTGCCTTGTGTGAGTTCTCCATAAAATAGTCTTTTAAATAAAAAGGTTTGGCATTCAAGGTACATGGCCAGTCCATCAGAGTTGTGCTTTCTGAAGTAGAGTACCTATAAAATATATACAGAGGTGAAGGTAGGGAAACTCAAATGGGAAGTTTCAGGTGACCAAGGGACTAAGAACTCTTGCAAAAGTTGATGTTTAATTGGAGTTTTAGAAGCCGGGGATGTACAGATTTTAAGGGAGAGGCATGGAAACATTTTAGGTATAGGGAGGGGGCCAGCTAAAGCAAATTCATGAAGACAGAAGACAGAGTATCATGAATGAGGAATGGCAAGTTGTCTGGTGTTGATGAGCCTTAGAATGTACAGAGGGCAGTACAGTGGGAGAATGCAGGTAGGAAGGGGCCAGCCAGGTTGTGAAGAGCTTGACAACAAAGAGGAGTTTCTATTCCCTCTTGGAAGTATTCAGAAGACAATGGAATTTATTGGGCAGGGGTTGACATGGTCAGAACTACACTAGCAAAATGACCATGGACAATGCACAAGAAGGATATAGTTTTCCCTGCAGTATAACTTCCTATGCATAATATACACTAACAGTTAAAATTATATTAGAAAGGTTCAAAAAAAAGAAATCCTTCCCAAGCTTGCCTTTAACATTCCACTGTTTCTCTCAATATAACATTGTTGTTTGACTGTTTAGAGGTTTACTTTTTAAAATTCCCACTGTCTTTGACAATAATTAAGCCTTCTTCCCTCCTCCCCTTCCCTGGTCAGCCTTTTCCTACCCTCCTAGATTTGTAGTCTTGAGTCTTCCCTTTCTACTGTTCCCTGGTCCAGTTGCCCAGTTTAAGTCATTTCTGTGACCACACCTCTTCTCTCATTTGTCCTTAGTTCAGCCACAGCTCTAGTTCAGGCCATCGTCACATATGTTCTGGATGGTGGCCTGATTGGTTTCCCAGTTTTAGTTGACACCCTCTCTAATATGTCCTTCCTATAGCTGCCAACGTCCTCTTCAACAATATTCTTAATTTTCCATGTTCTTTCCTCTCACTATAATGTGATGGGTTTGAGGTCCTAGTCAATATACAGATGCATGTTTGGTGAATTGTTTCTGCAAATAGCTGATGGAGAATTGTTTCAGAGCAAGTGTAGGTATCTTCTGATTCTTTTCAATAGGTTTATTCTGTGGTGATGTTAAACCTTTTAACTGGTGGCTGAGCCAGAACTGAATATGTGTACAAGAGTTTGGAATGGACAAACTCTTCCTCTCTTGCCTGGTAGCATTTGGGTCAGGAGGAGGAAATGCCATGGGTCTCAGGATTGGGGGTAGGGGGAAGGGGAGAGAGCCACTGCCTGCTTCAGCTGCTTTATTTCCCCAACTGGCTTCCATGTGTCCGCGAACATATGGCACCACTGTTTCTTTTGTCTCTTTGTATTTACCAGACTTGGCTACTGCTGCTACCAGCTCCAGTTGCTGGGGGACTTTTGATGGCTTTTAAGATGTTTCCTATGACTACAGGAAAGGACTTCCCTCCCCATGCCATTTATACCAAAGAAATCCCTTAGATGAATTCTACCCCCTCCCTTTTCCACCTTTTCCTTTTCATCTCATTTGAAATTCATGAGAGAAATGTAAGCTGTTTTCCTTCACTCTGGGAACTCTGACCAGGCCTTCTCCTCTTTCTATCACAGTTGTTGATAATATTTTATACTTTTACATTCCTTTGGAGTTCTTTGTTGAGTGTATGCTATGGTCTGCTCACACTTACCATGTGCCTTCTGTGTGACACTTATCTTTGGTTCTTCCCAGGCAGGGGTGTTTCAGGCAGCACTGTGGGTGAAACACCCTGTTGAAAAGACAGGCCTTGGCTCTTATGGGGGTGGAGTGAGAGTCAGAAAAAGTGCTTTGCAGCTTCCGAAAACTAACCTAGCCCACTCTTCTTTTGAGCTCATATTTCTATCGTGCTTTAAGATTTACAAAATGTTTTCCTCACAAAAACCGTCTCTAAGGTAGGCAGTGTAAATGTTAGCATCTCTATTTTAGAGCTGAGGGCATGGAGCCTAGGAGGGTTTGACGTGCCCTCAGCACCACAGCTAGCATATTAAAGAGCTGGGACTTTGGATTCAGATCTTCAGGGGTAAGTTCATGGTTCTTTCCACTGTTCCACACTGCCTCTGAAAAACCCAGCACAGTCTGGTGGCCTAACCTGCAAGGTTCTCTCTATTGTTATAATATAGTTTGTACAAAAATAATTTCTTGGTGCACCAGAGACAGGAGTTTTAAATTAAACCTGGTATCTTTCCAAACTATGTTTTAAAAAAAGAAAACCAAATAATAGCACTGGTTTGTCTAAATTAAAAGCAAGGGACTGAAAAACCCACAGTTATGAACATCTTGGCTTTTACAAATTTAGTTCCTTTTTCTGAATTTTAGTTGATTCAGAAGACTTTTAGATTTCAATTTCTTTTTTAACATTTATGTATATGTGTATGTGTAAATAACTATAAATGGCTATTTCATTCATTGTTAAAGGTTCTCTCCTGTGCTTTTGGTCATCATCTCTCTTCCTGGGACCACAATTTTTGGAAGGACCCCAGTAATGCTTCACTTTCCTTGTCCTCAGACTCATTCACCATGTCCTCCTCTGTGATGTACCTCTCCTTCCCAAAGCCCCACCTCTGGATTAGTTACCCCTTCCATGGGACTACCATTTTGGGAAGGACCACAGCTAAACTTTATCTCACCTATGTCTGGACTCACTCTCCAGTATTTTCCCCTCTATCTCCTTTCCTGCTGCATTGTCCCCTTTGAGAAAACCTCCGGCGAGAGGCCCTGCTCTCCTTTGCTCTTCTTTGAACCACCATTTTGTCCCTACATAGATGCCCTTTCCTTCTAAAAAAGTTTTCTAGGTCCCCTAGATTGGAATATGTGTTAGATTCCTTAATGTCTTCTTCATTCTTGAAAATCCTTGTTTGATCTCACCTTTACCACTATCTTGTGTCCTAGCCAGCTCATCTTTGTGGCTTAAATGCTTGAGAAACTAGTCCACAATGGCTTCTTCTTCTCTTACTCTCTTCTTAACTCTCTGCAGTCTAGCTTCCGATCTCCACTCTGCAGTGGAGATCTGCAGTCTTTGACACTGTGAATCTCTAGCATTTCATGACAGTTCATTGTCTTGGTTCTCCTCCTTCTCTGTTTTCATTGCTGACTCTCTATTCAAGCCATACCCACCAAGCATGTTATTCATCACCCATGGCTCTCTTCTGGGTCCCCTTCTCTATTTACTCTTTATTGCCTATCTTGGTCATGTTTTTGCATCTGGTATAATGGATTATGCAGATTCTGGAGGTTCACATAATCACTCCATTATCTATTTGTCTGTCTATGTGTACACACACACACACACACACACACACATACACAAACAAAGATCTTTATATCTCCCTACCCCTTGCCTCCCAGGTAAAAGCAGCTTCTCAAGGCAGTTGAAAAGCAGTTCATGAAACTAAGACCACTAGCAAGGAGATGAAAAAGTGAGCAGTAAATAAATGCCTTATATATCTAAATATCAATCCAGTAGAGTTAGTATATCAAGGTATATAGAAGACTGGTTCATTTTCCATTTATCTTACCCATTTGTGAATTTCCTTTGGAATTTCATGTCAATGAACTAATTAGGAACATTCTTTCCTACTAAGAAGTAATTGGTTGAAAATACTCTGCTTCCTCAGTTCTCTGCTAGGCACTGTGATAGAAGTACATTTTGTAGTTGAAGAAACTGAGGCATTTAGAGGCTGTGACTTGTCCAGGGTCATACAGCTACTAAGTGTTTGAGGCCAAATTTGAACCTAGGTCTCCTTGATTCTAGGTCCAGTCCTTCATCTATTGTACCTTCTAGCTGAGAGAGTCTTAAATACCAGGACTGAAATACTGAGATTTTATCTTGTAGGGACTGGAAAGACATTGATGTGTGTGTTTTTTAATAGCAAAGTGTCTAAGGCTGAATTAATAGAAATATAGGAGGATTATAATCTGCTGTGGTCAGACCCTTTTTGGAATCTTGTACCCAGTAGTGGTGTGGAATTTTAGGAAGAATGTTGACAATGTGGCAAGTGACTTGAGGAGAACAATTATGGCGGGGTATGTATGAGTGTATGGTGATGGTGGGGAACAGGGAATGTTAAGGTTTTGAAGGCATGGCATAGACGAGTTAGCTGAAGGAACTGAGGACATTTGACCTTGGAAAAGTGAAGATTTAGAGAACTTTCTCTAAGTTTTTGAAGAATTGTCATGTGGAAAAGTGGTTAGATTTGTTTTGCTTGGCCTCAGAAAATAGAATTAAGACAAGTGAATAGCTTTTTTTTATGGGGAAATAGATCTTGGCCTAATCCAAGGAAAATCTTCCTAACAATTAGAAATGTCCAAAAATGGAGTGGGCTGGTTCATGAGGTAATGAGTTCCTTGTCACTCTAGGTAGTATAGTTCCTTGGAATTTGCAGCAGCGGCCGAAGCAAAAAAAAAATATATCCTAAAAGACAAAACCCCTCAAAAAACAAAATTAGAAGGAATCTCACTGGTCATCTAGTGCAACCTATTAACTGTCCCCTCCCCCCTACAAGAAGTAGTAACTCAGCATTTGTTGGGAGACCAGAAACCAGGGGAAACCCACTATTTCCCAAGGAAAGCCTATTCCAATTACGAATGTAGAACTTATTGCTGACAATAAACCTGAATTTTTGTATCTTTGAAACTTCCCATTCTTTTTTCTTAACTTCTGGGCCCAAGTAGAGCGAGTATGAATTCCTCCTCCTCATGATGACCTTTCAAGTATTTGCCAATTAACATGTTTCCTCTGCGTCTTCTTTCTTCCCTAAGCTAAACATCTCTAGTTCTTCAACCACTCCTCCAAACTCAAATCTCTTCACTATTCTGGTTCTTTTGGCACATTCTCTAGTTAAAGATGTACTTATGAGAATCAGACACAATACTACAGATGTGGCCTGAGCAGGAGAAAATCCAGTGATACTGTCATCTCCTTGCTTTTTAAGCTGCTGTGTCACAGTTACATGTTAACTCATTCAAGATTGAAAATTACTGAAATACCTACCTTTTATGTCTTTTTTTAAAATTTTTGGAGACATTCGGGGGTAAATGACTTGCCCAGGGTCACACAGCTAGTAAGTGTCTGAAGTTGGATTTGTACTCAGATCCTTCTGATTCCAGGGCTGGTTCTCTATCCACTATGCCATCTAGCAGCCCCTATATTTTTTTTTCAGAGAACATAGCATTATAGCTTTGGAGAGCATAACATTATAGCTGTGGAGCAGGAAAAGACCTCAGAGGCTGTCTGGTCCAGCTCTTCATTTTATAGATGAGGAAACTGATACAGAGGGAGGTTAAGTGACATTTGTAACATGTGCTAGTGGGCAGCATCAGAACTGGGATCTGAATCCAGATCCTCTGATTTCAGAATTGGTGTTCTTTCCACTGTACTATTTTGTGTAATCAACTTCTGAAACCCAAGTATAAAACTTTATATTTATCCCTACTTAATTTTATTCGGTTCAGCCTAGTCTGTTAATGTCTCAACAACTTACTGGGTTCTGATTCAGTCAATCTTTGCCCTCTCCCCACCCCTACCTCCCCAGACTGTTCTCCTATGCAGATTTGATAAGAATGTCAGCTATATCTTTAGCTAAGTCGTTGATAAAAGGGACAAATATCATGGGACCAAGTCCAGTCCCACTGTAGATTTCAAGTTGGCTTTGAACAATGTGAACATTCACCTATTTCTATACAAATCCATCTAATTATACTATCAACTAGCCCACATTACCATTTTAAAAATATGAATTGTAGGAGATACTTTATTGGACACTTTGCTAAAATCTAGGTCAGCTCTAAGCACTTAGCTGATATGCCACTTAGTAACACAGTCAAAGAAGGAAATAAAGTTAGTGTGGCATGACCTGTTCAATGAATGCATTCTGGCTCTTTGTGATTTTTGCTTCCTTATCTAGATGTTTGCTAACCGTATCTATATGTTTTGAATCTTGTCAGGAATTTTCATCAAGCTTATTGACTTTTTTCATTTTCCTTCCTTCTTTCTTTCTTTCCTTCCTTCCTTCCCCCCTCCCTCCCTCCTTCCCTCTCTCTCTTCCCTCTCTCTCTTTCCCCCCTCTCCCCTTCCTTTCCCCTCCCTCCCTCTTTCTTTCTTTCTTTCTTTCTTTCTTTCTTTCTTAAAATCAGGACATGTCCTCTAGTTTTTTAGCTCCTCTCCCATTCTCAACAACCTTTCAAACATCACTGAGAGTGGTTCAAAAATTACATTCACCAATTCTTTCAGTATACAGAATTGTAGTTCTCAGAGGCAAGTAAGTTGAATTCAGCAAGAACAGCTAGGTGCTACTCTCAAATTATTCATTTTGGATGATTCCCTCTTGTCGATGTTGTAGGTGTTCTGCCTGTGGGTTAGACAATATGGCTTCTGAAGTCCACTTCAACCAAGGTTTATTTTTTTTTTATCCAAGTGCTGGTTTAAGATAAGAAATATAGAAATAGGGTTTGAGTTGGAGCAAAATGGAAAGAGGGTGTTAGTGGGAGACCATGTAGGAGTTTATTGCAGTGATGTCGGTGAGAGCTGATGGAAGCCTAAACTACAATGATGGCAATGAGATCATAAAGGAAGGGATGAAAATAAGATATTTGAAAGAAAAATTTACAAGGTTTATTAAGTAATGGAGGGTGGAAGAGAAACATCAGAGATTCTGAGTTTGGGTGGCATTGAGAGAAAGAGGATAGTGAGAAAGAAATAAGGTTTGGGTAAAGGGGAGATGACTAGGTATCTTCTTTAGAGTGAATTTGAAGTGATGATGAGGTGTCCTTTATAGAGTTAGAGATATGGGGCTGGAGCTTAGAAGACAAGTCCAAGGTTGATGAATTTGAGAACTGATACTTGCTACCCCCTTTTCCCACTTCATGTTTCCTGAATATGAAACTTAGGCAGCTGCTGAAGATGACTCAGGAGAAAATAGATTTTTTGAGGGTGGGAGAGGCAGTAATACACATACATACATATGTGTAAATATATATGTTTACAATCATAGGATTATAATGTCTTTGACAATGCCATTTTTTTTCATTTGAATCCTTATAGACTTAGTTGATATGTGAATACACCTTAGTTCCTTTCCATTCTTTATCAACAAATATTAGATAAATTTAAAAAGGGCAAAAATATGAGAGATTGTTGAATAACAATGAAAAATTAAATCAAAACCTGCCAATTTTTTAAAAAAGAAAATGAGAATGAAATGATTTATTATTTGGATCTATTTCCAGAAAATTATCATTTTTAAAGGGAGAATGAATAAATAAAGAATACTTAGAGGGAGATGAACCAAAAACAATTAAGTCTCTACAAAGCCTAGTCAAAATGAATTTTAGAATTTACCTATTCAGTGTATCACAGATGATGGCAGCCAACCCTGAGGCAAGTTAAGCATGAGTGGATTAAGTGTAATTAAAAAAAAGAACAAAACATGCTGATGAATATCAAGTAAGCAAAACAGCTAACCTTAGATAATTCTGTTTGTTTTAAAAAATATATTGAACATTTTTCCTTGACATATCATCACTTTTCAGTCAACACTACCTTTAAAGGTAAATAAAATTGTGTAAGTTAGTGATTAGAACTGACCATGTAATTTAGCATTTTTATAGTTTGCCCTGTGTTAGCAGGAAAGGTAGGGTGTTTGTTTGGAACTCCCATTGTCCTTAGAATTTGACCTGCTGTCTTGTTGTCCATTAATGTTGTCTTTATTTATATGGCAGAAATCATGTCTAATTTTCTTTTGATTTGGCTTTCTTTCCACTGCCTCAGTTCATCATGTAGGTAAACTTATTACTAAAAATGCTGAATTTAAATTAACATTCCAAAAAGAAAATTTTCATATACACAGCAGAATGCTAAGCAAATTTTATATGAAACTATGTATCTCCATTTTATACTACTTCCTTTTTAAAAAGAATTAATAAATCCTACACATTATTTTCAAAATTATCCTTCTGGCCTATGCTACCTTCTGAATTTCCTTCTGTTCTCTTATGGGCATAAACAGAAAAAGGTCATAATGTTCCTCTTTTTTGGCATCACTTTTGTCAATCTTGTTTACCCC
Source organism: Trichosurus vulpecula (assembly GCF_011100635.1). NCBI lineage: Eukaryota > Metazoa > Chordata > Mammalia > Diprotodontia > Phalangeridae > Trichosurus > Trichosurus vulpecula. The sequence goes on from NC_050578.1 coordinate 73,570,605, forward strand.
CTCACTCCAATGAACAGAAAGAAGATATATACAGAATAAATTTTATGGAGATAATAAATAGAAGGAAGACAGTAGAATTAAGGAGGATCAGGAAAGGCTCTCTGCAGAAGGTGGAATTTTAGCTGAAACTTGAAGGAAGCCAGAGAAGCCAAGAGGAAGAGATGAGGTGGGAGAGAATTGGGAGACAATCAGTAAAAAGACTCAGATTCTAGAGATGGAATATCTTGTTAGATGAACAGCAAGGAGACCAGAGTAAATGGGGAAGGGAGGGGAATATGAGGTATGAGAAGATTGGAAAGGTAGGAGTTGGGCAGGCTGTAAAAGATTTTGAATTCCAAAGGATTTTATATTTAATCCTAAAGGTGAGAGAGAACGACTGGAGTTTATTGAAATGAGCTGGGGGTGGGGGATGCGGTAGGGTGACATGGTCAGATTTGCACATTAGGAAAATTCATTTGATGGCTGAGTAGAGAATTGTCTAGAGTGAGGAGTGAATGAGACTTGAAAATCAACCAGTGGGCTATTTCCATAGTACAGTTGTGAGATGATGGAAGCTTGCACCGGGCTGGTGGCAGTTTCAGAGGCTAGAATGGGGTCTATATGGGAGATATTATAAAGTTTAAAAGGGTGAGACTTGACCTTTGACCAGATACAGCCTTCACTATCATTTTTTAATTTGATATTGCTTGACATGATGGACATCATGGCTTAATCAAGTATTAATAACTTACCATTCAGTCTTAAAGGATTTATATGAAAACATACTCTGTTTAAGTCAGCAAGCATTTATTAAGTGCATACTATATGTGAGACACCGTGCTAGGTATTGAGGGTACAAAGTTGCCCATGAAGAGGTCTTCTATGTTCTAATGGGGAGAAAACCCAAATCACTGTGGCTCTCAATGACTGGCCAATAATAGGTCCCAGGCCAAGCCCTACTTGGTCATTGTTTGGGCCTTGATTGTCTCAGAGGAAATATAAATAGCAGTTGTTTCTGTTTTGTCCAGAAACCCTGAGTGTCTTCCTCTCCTAGACTGATTTTTTCTGACTAGGTAAAGAGGGCATTCTCTGCTTCATTTCTTGCCTAGCCTTAGTCAGTTGTCCTTCGTTCTTGAAGAGGACCAAAATGACATTACTATGTTAGAATCAAGTTACGGTGCATCTGATGGCTGATCAGACCAATATGAGCTTGGAATTCTCTACCACAGATCGGGCACAAATAGTCCATATGAACCTTTGGAGGGAGTTCCCTAAGTTTGTGCATCTCCTCTTTCTTTTGAGCTATTTTAGTTCTACTTTGCTCATAAAGCACAGCACCTTTTCTGATGAGGGCATGCCATACTGGGCAGTTCTGTGTCAGTGTCTCCCATGTCGTAAAATCAATTCCAAAGTTCTTAAAAGAGACCTAAAAAGTGTCTTTGTATTGCTTCTTCTGACCACCATGTGAGTGCTTGCCCTGTGTGAGTTCTCCATAAAATAGTCTTTTAGGCAAGCATATGTTTAGCATTTGAACAACATGGCCAGCCCATTGGAGTTGCACTCTCTGCAGGAGAGTTCACTGAGTGGGTACTGCCCTAGTCAAACAGATCTGTTAAAGACCTTAAATTAAAAAGGCCAAGGTCTCCTACTGCATCCAGGGCCATCTCCAGTTCTCCTGATGTGTATCTCTCCACTAGTCTCAGAAGGCTCTGGAGGAAAAACTGGGGCTGGTGACTTTGCACAGCCCTCCCCCATTTAAATCCAATTCACTTGCATATCATGGCATCACCTCCCTAATGTCATGGTCCCCTTCAAGAAGGTAGGACAAACAAACAACAGCAACAGCAGTAGCAGCAACTACTGAGGAGAAAACTATAGGTTAAGTATAGTATATACAATTAAATGCGAAGCAGTTTTAAGTGGAAGGGCAGAGCTAGCAACTTGAGGAATCTGAAGAGACCTGGGGCTGAGTAGTTTATCTGAAGCTTGAAGGGAGGTTGTCATTCCTTAGGGAAGAGGTAAGGAGAGGGATGTGAGTGACAGATATGAGTGACAGATATGAATGATAAGCCCATTTGCAAAGGCACCAAAGTGGAGAATTCTGTGTAGTGAACAACAAATGGGCCACTTTGGTTGGAACATACAATGCTTGATGGAAAGAAATATAAGTTCAGTTTCCAAAGATATATTCATGGGTTATTGGAATTAAATGTTAAGCAAAAAACTTAGGATTTTAACCTACAGGCAATTGGTAGACCCTGAAGCTGCCTGAGTCAAGGAGTATCATGGTTGGAGCTGTGTTTTATGAATTGCAATGTATAAGATGTGTTTAGGATGGATCAGAGAGGGAAGAGACTTTAGACAGGGAAACCTATTGAGAACCTAATGTAAGAATCTAGGGAAGAGTGTGAAATCCCCAAATTACTATGGTGTGTGAGAGGTTTTTTTTTCACTTGTTAAATAGTTTTTTACCTGTTGTCAGTAATATTCCATAACAGACTCTGATGTTAGAAAATCAGTGATGGAGGGAATATCTGTTATTCCTAATAGAAATTCTAAGGGTTAAGGCAGTTGAATAGGATATATGAAGAAAGAAATATTCTATCTTTTGAGAAAGCCATAATTATCAGGAGCTAAATGTAGAATGAGGTTGTAGGGGTAGTCTGTACCAATCAGTGCTTCAGATTCAAGTGAGCCCCTTTCTTTTGCACAGCCTCCTTGGAGCCAGAAAGTTTTGGGTGGAGATAGGGTCCTTCCCCAAGATCCCTTATTGTTGGGCTTCCTTTTCTAGCCCTCCCTCTCTGTGCTCTTTTGGCATGTAGACTTGTGGCATATGGATGCCATCAGCCACTACAGCCTGAACTTGTGGGAAGAACTCCCTACACTGTTTGTAACTAAAGCTGGAGCCTGGTGGTATTATGTGATTAATTAGGATAAGACCTCATTAAAATCTATGTTTTTATGCATGCCATAAAAGAAAAACAATGCCATACATTTACATCCCTTTTGCTTTATTTTTACATTTTAATGATTATTATAAATAGTATTAAACACCAATACAATCAAACATGTTTTATGACTATTTACATGTAATTAAATGAGTTTCAGCATGTAAAATGTCATAACCTTTTAGTAACTCTCTCCAAGCTTCTTTCACTTTATTCATTACCATTCCCTGTCCTGTATGTGACTGTAATTAGTGTTAACCTAGTTTTTTCTTATTCCTGTTTTATGGTCTCACATTATTTCCTAAAGTTCTTTCCATATTCATTTATATTCCTCACATTTGTCCATCTTAATTGTGGTGCATAATGCTAATGTACTGCAATTTGTCCAACTATTCATTTGTTGTTGGATATTTTTGTTGCTTCTGGGGTTTTACAATGTTAGATAACCCTATGAAAATCTTTCAACAGATAGTTTTAAAAATTTGGTGTGTGTGCACACATGCAGGCATGCATGAATGTATGTGTGAGATAATACTTTCAGGATTCATAGGCTCATAGATCTAGAACTGAAAGAGAGCTCAGTGGTCTTATAATCTAACCATCACAATTTACAGATGCTGAAATTGAGACTGAGTGAGATAGTAAGTGACTGATGCAGGATATGACCTTATCTTCCTGACTTTTAGTCCCATGCTCTACCCACTCTATCCCCTCCTCTAACTCTAGAGACAGTTTTTTTTCCAATGTACCAGGTCATAATTTTCAGCTAAGATGAAATCATTACGTCAATGTATGTGATTATTTTGGTAGCTCTCATTTTTTTTACTACTAGATTATTCTCTTAAGAAATACTGCTAATTTGCAGTTCCACCGGCAATAAATGCATTCCACTACAGCCTCACCAGAATTATTCGCTTATTATTTTTGCTAATTTGAAGAGAAAATTGTATCACAAAGTTGTTTTAATTTTGAACTTTTTGATTATTAGTGTTGCTGAAACTTTTCAAGTGATTATTGACTCTATTATTAACTCTAGTGAAAATTATCTGTTCATATTTTCGACCATTTGAAAAATTTTAGGAGTTCTTATGTATTTCAGATGTTAAGTTTGTTTTCCCTGAATTGATTATTTGTGTTGCACACTCAAAATTTTTATTTTAATTAAGTATTCTGTTTTGTCCTTAATGAACCTTTCTACTTAGCAGATCATCTTTCCATTATTAAGCTAAGTGAATTATTACATTTTCTTTTATCATTTTTATGACTATCTGTCATACAACTGGAATTCACTAAGATATATTGTGTGAAATGTGGGTCTAAATTGTTCTCCTGCCAATTTGTCAACCAATTTTCCCGGTACATTTCTTAAATAATTAATCCTTTCCCCAGGTTTGGTTTCTACATAGATTTGGCAAGCTGTAACATTTTATCAATGAATCTGGTATCTCTAGACTCTTCCATTGATTTATTTCTGTATTTTTTGGTCTACTACTAGATAGTTCTTCTTTTAAAAATTAAAAGTTGGCTGATTCTTTTTGTTTTTATATTACTATCATTTCTGTATTCCCTCCCTTCCCACCCTTATTTCCCCCCTCCAGTGAGCATTCCCTTTAAACAAAAAAGCAGTAAAACATCTAAGCCAGTCAATACAGGGCCTGTGTCTAATAGTGCCAAGTTTTGTTGATAACTGTTTTGTAATATGTTTTAAAGTCAGGGACATCCAGTTTCACTAAAATGGTCGTACTTTTTATTGATCAAGTTTTGAGATTGAGTTGAATATCCCATACAAAGTGTTCTTCAGCATTAAATGAGAGTTTATTTATTTACCCTAGGTCAAGTACTATTCTCATATCTAAACACTACATCTCTCAGCTCTCTCTTATAAATAGAAGTTTCCTTCTCTCTCACTTAAAGGCTGGATAATCTCTATGAGTTACCTGGTAATCTCAGCCTTAATTTAGCTTTATTGTAAAGCAGTAGGAATAGGAGATATTTGAACTATAATTTATAAATCTTAACCTTTTAATTTCATTGTGCTTCTTAACTTGGACTTTGTCCAATTTTACCTTGAATGGACTTTTTTCCACCATAGAGTACTCGGAGGAAAGGTGTTCAGTTTGACTACAGGGAGTAATCTTTAGGCAGTACCAGCATCACCAGCCATTCTCATTTCTAAACATACATGATTGTGCTATATCCTAGGTCATCTAGCCTTAAGTACAGTTAAGTACAGTATGGTCAGGTTTAGAGTTTCACGTCTGCTCATTTAAATATGACTTGATTTGGGTCCTACATTTTCAAAAGGAAAAAGGCTGTATTTACAGAATAAATAAATCACTTAATGGTAGCCAAATTCCTATGTAGATATAAGCTGTTAATTTCCATTTTAGGGCCTACTTCTTCAGTCATTTGGGTAGCACAGCTCTTTTGTTACAATCTGGTTACCTAATAAAGATGGTCCCTTTACAATCTGTCATTTGACAAAAAAAATAGTCACCTATTTACAATCCTGTAGTCAAAGTCCCCAACTGGAGAAATACATCATGATGCAGTCCAAAATCATGGCTGAAAGAGCAAAGCAAGAAATATGTTTGGAATCAGAGCCAACATGAGATTCTCTTTCATAGATTTTGTCGAATAATTTCATCCCTGACTTAATAGCGATTCTCAGACTTGTACAAATTTGACCAGTTTTGGCTCTAAGGTACCTCACTGCCACTTGTTGCCTAGTATGCAATTAAGGCATGTGATATAATCACACAACATGACTACATCACAGGAGATTACAGTTAGACTCAATCCAAATTAATTTGAAATGTGTCAAGTGTATCCATTGTGAAACTCCATTTTGGTCCTATGCTCAAGTCAAGCTACAGCAAAGGAACAACAAAATTTGCATCAACAGTGAGATTCACTTTCATGTTTTGCCAAACATCTGCACTCAACATGTGACACAATGACAGCTGGTTCTTGAGATTATATTCATGGTTAATGCTAACCAAAAGCAAATAGAGAATAGGGAACAACCATCTTTTCTTGTCTGGTCCCCTTGTGAAAGAAGTTTTGTGAAGTTATATACGGAAACTCTAATGGGTAAGAACATTTGAAATATTTTAGTATCAGAGAGAATATTCTGATTAAAATATATAATAATTGGCTCTGAATTAATAACATCTGATTAAAAGTGGAGAATATATAATCCTAATCTGTAAAGGATGAATGTTGTATTTCTATTAACATATTGAGACAAATACTTGTTTTTTGCACCTGTAAATTAATTAATTGAGATTTCCTTTCTACCATAAACTTTTTGGGGCTTTATTCAGTAAGAATAAGTTTTAATAACAACAAATAATTTCTATTATAAGAGAATTATACATCTTCTGAAAGAAATATAAAATGTAGTGGTTATGAGGTTAATGTCAGATATTTTTGTGGAATTTGGGACTCATAGCCATGAGTTACAAGTAATGAATGAATAAAAAATAATTTTAAATGCTTACTATCAGACTTTTCATGACATGGGGCAGCCTCCAAACTTCATAAGTACCCTACCTACAAATTATCCATATAATACAAATGGCTCTTCCAAGCAACCCCCAACTACTATTGCCATGAGAGGCAATTGAAGCTCATATAGAGCTTTGTAGTTGGATGAAAGAAAGACATTTTGGCATATTTTGACAACTAAAAGTAGCTAAGCCTTGAATAGGAATGCCAGTTAGATGGGACTTGAATACAGCATGTTTAATGACCCAAAATATCTTCCATGACTTCAAAAATTTTCCCTTTTTTTTTTAAAAATACCTTTGTTGATATCTTATGATTTAACATCATCTACATTTCCCATTGTGTCTCTTCCCTTCCCCCTTCTACTTCCCATTGAACCATTGCTTTTGATGATGAAGAAAAAAAAGAGGAAAAAAGGGAAAAAAAGTTCTACAAAACTAATCAGCAAATGAAAAATGTGATATTATATTTAGTATTCCAAACTCATGATCCCCATTTCTGCAAAGAAGCAGGGGAAGGTGTCTTCTCCTATTTCTTCTTTGGGGCCAACCTTGGTCATTATAATTTCACAACACTCAGTTTCAATAACTTCATTGTTGGGATTCTTTCTGACTACATTTTGTAAACATTCTGTATGTTATTTTCCCAATTCTGCTTACCTTTACTTTGTATCAGTTTGAATAAGTCTTTTCATACTTCCCTGTGTTCTTTATATTCATCGTTCCATTATATTTGTGTGTCACTATTTATTTAGTCAATTCCCAAGTCAATATAAATCTAATTTGTCTCCATTTCTTTGCTTACACAAAAGCTCTTCTATAAATATTTTTGGTATGGATGTAACCTTTCTTACTGTCACTGACCTCCATTGGAGTATATTCTTCTTAACAAAATCTCTGGGTCAGTGCATTTTGGTCACTCTATTTCCATAGTTCTAAATTTCTTTACTGAATGATTTTACTAATTCAGAACTACACAATCATAGCAGTATTCATTAAACTGGGATTCTGCATACCCATAAATCTGTGTTTCTCTGCTGGTTTTTCTTCCTTAGGGACACTAGTAAGCACAGGTTCACAAGCCACCCACTGCAGCTGGTGTTGGAGTAACAGATGAAGGAGTAGTGTGGGAGCAGGGGAAAGAGATGGGGCTTGAGTTACAGCTGCTGCTGTAGATAAACTTACTGTAGTAGTGGCAGTAAGGTTTGATTTTTGAGTTGTAGCTGGTGATGGTGCTGAAGTGCTTGAGATGGGTTTTGTCACCATGACCACCACAAAGGTTTCTTCCTCAAGTTTGTATTTTTTGAGAGTGGTATCATCATTGAGGATTTTGCCTGCACAAACTAGTTTTTGACCTGCTACTGGAAAGGCATCTTCCCCTTTTTCAGATTCAGTCTTCTCTTTCAATGCCTTAACTATCTCCTCAGGGTTGGTGCCAGTTTTGAAGGTCTTTTGTTGGCTTGTCTTCAGGTGATCTTTATGGCGTCTCTGCTGCCTCCAGACTTCAGGGCTCCTATGGGCTCAGTTGGCTGTAGTCCCCCTGGAAGGAATTTTTAAACAGGAATGAAGGAGATGGATGATGGGAGTAATCCAGGGTTGGAGTTTGGCAAGACATGATCAGCAATAGGACAAATGAACAAGAGATTCAGGAATAGAGGATAGTATAGAGTTGACCTGGCTTACTAGTGAGTCAAGATTGGAAGAAAGGGAAGAGGGTGTAGCCAGAGCAAAGGTGACAGTCTGGAAAAGCACTAAGGCATGGAGGAATTGGGAATCATTGTGAGGATGAAGAGTAGGTTCAGGAGTAATAAGGAATGGGGAGGGATGGAATGATACAAGATAGGTCAGATATAGAAATTTGGAACTCCAGAGAATAGAAGGGGAACATTTGTGCAACATCAATATGATCGTCACTGTGTGTAGCTAAGATTGAGGGGAGGAGTTGGGAGTAGATTAAGGAACTGGCAAGTTTGGGTATTCAAGGGCACCTTAATATGCATGGAGTCCCCTAATATAAGGCAGAATTTGGAGTGGAGACTGTGAGGCAAACACTGAGCTCATTGAGAAAGGAGAACGAATATTGGGGGATGGGAGGGTTGATTGGGAACAATGATCAGAATACGGACTGGGTTTATTGAACCTCAGAGGAGAAAATTGAATGATGCTGATAGAGGGAGAGTCTGGAAGTAGTCATTGGAAGTAACACGTATTGTGACTTATCACAGGTATCCCTCCATGGGGAGGGAATGAGAGAAAGCTCACCTGGTATTTGGATGAACAGTGATGAATTGTCTTTCAGGGGGACATGGACTCAACACGTGCCGGAAGACGTAAAGCACATGAGAGAAAAAGAAAAGGGTGTCAAGAATGAAAGAAATTTTGTTACCAGAGATTGGGAGTCCCAGTGGGCACAGTGGAGGGCACAGTGGAGGGGCCAGGCAGCTCTGAAGTGGGGCATCGGTAAGAAAAGGACTGATATGGATAGGGATGAAGCATTAAACAGCTGGTGTTGGGGAGAAGAGTTTGGTTTTTTGGCAGTCAGGCTCAGCTTCCCTGGGACAGGGAAAATAAGAGGAGGTGGGAGCATGTAAACTATTGGGGAATGAGTTCAAGTAGAGCATCTGCATATGGGAGGAACTCACCGACTGAAGACAGGTCATTAGAATTTTGAAGCACTTTGAAGACGCTTACTCCTGGCAGGCAAAAACAGGGCCTGGCAGGGTCATGTACTTGCATGTTTGGAAGCCCAGTCTTGATGGCAGTGTTGCTTTGTGGCAAATACAAGGTGAGCCTGGAAGGACTGGATTCTAGGGCATCTCAGAGTCAGCCTTAGGGGTGAGGGAGTGGGGTGTATTATTAGGTACCCATTTATGTCTTTGGGTTTGTTGGTAAAATTGAATCTTAGTAGAGTGCTGATCAAAATTCATCACTGATCAACCAACAGGCATTTATTAAATGCCTACTATGTACCTACTTAGTATTTATTAAGTGCCTATGTGGCTACTTAGCACTGCAGTAAGTACTGAGTAATAAATGCACAAAAATGAAAAAAGTCCCTGCCCTCAAGGAGCTTATATCTGAACACAGGAAACAACATGTACATATATAAATGTATACAAAATGCATACAAAACATTTGTTGTTGGGAAAAGCACCTGTAGCTGGAGGGATCAGGAAAGGCTTCATTGAGGAAATTTTGTGGTTTTAAACTTTGATGGAAGCTAGGCTTTCTAATAGGTGGGGATGAGGAGGGAGTACGTTCTGGACATTGGAGAGAATGAAAACAGAAGTCCAACAAAAGAGCCATGCTTCCTTTGGGGGGAATGGGGAAGAAATACAACAATTCTGTTTAGTTCAGGACTTGTGTTTTATGTCCCCAGCCCCAGGCAGGGAATGCTGACTCACACATGCTTAAGAGGCATGGTGAGGCAACAGACAGCAATAAGAGAGACAGCCAACTAGACACCAAATACGAATTTACAATGAAAGCATTTAGAGACTTACTGATAAGCCCAGGACATCTGTAATGGAAAAAAAAACTCAACAAGTATGGAGGCCTTATATCAAAAGAGGCGAGTTGATGGGGAGATTTCCCAAGTGGTTATTTATAGTGTCTGTTACTGTATGGACAGACAGCTGTGCCAGTGGTCTTCAGTGGTCCATTCATGGCCCTAGTAAACTCAACATGCCCATGTACTGCCTTTCTTGCAGTGTTGCTACTTAGATTCTGGTACACATCAGTATGAATTAGTTCAGTCAGATACTTTCCTCAGCTGAGACTGACAATAATGAATTGGTAGAATTTTTCATTTGGGGGAACTGGAGGTTAATGCTTTTGGTATGCATAATAGAAAATAAGCTTTAATAGTATTTGAAATCAACAGTAACAATATCCTTTTCCCTCTTCCTCTGACTCGGACAACCCCTTTGTCATCTTGCCTCATCCCATCCCTTCTGCAAAAATAAGAACACATATCATAATGAGATTTCTTTTTAAGTGGTCTGGTCATACGTTCAGCCTGTAGCTTTAGCAAAATGTAGTGCTGGGAAAAGTTGGTGACATAAATTGAAGCTGGGGTTACTCTTCTACATCTATAGGGGAGGCATCACAGTGCAATGGAAAGCACTCAATGTGGAGTCAAAGGGTCTGAGTTGGAATCCCAGCTTTTCCACTGGGTGTTCTTGGGAAAATCCCTTAAACTCTCTGGGTTACCGTTTTCCGTTTTGTTATATGATGGGGTTGGACTAGATGACTTTTAAGGTTCGTTCTGGTGCTAACAAATATCAGAATATTTAAATATATGTTAGGCTGTACAGCAAAGGAGAGCAGAGAGACACTTGAGTATCTTATTTATTTTTTCTTCTCTCCAATTGTCCATTGCACTTCATGAAAGAAAATAAAGTTGAATCTTGCTCAATTTTGTACGCCCTTTTTTGCTTCTTCCAAGATGGTATGGAGTATCAGAAAAAGGTACAGATGATGCTAAGAATTACAATTTTTAGACCATCTTTAAACATTAACTTATCTGTTAGTATTCTGAATATGAACTGTTTATACAGTAAATAGTGAATTAACACACTATTGGAAGAACTAAACCACACCTTTATTGATATTCTCACAATACATGAAACCAGAAGCCCAGAAAATGTTGCAGCTAAATGAAAGGATGATCCACAGGTTCTCCTTGGAGGGTCACACAAAGTAGTCGGCAGAGTTAGTTTCATTGTGTACCCAAAGGAAACAAGAAACATAATTTCATGGGACAGTTAATCATTTAATTTTGAAGTACATAATCATGAGCAAAAAGGATTACCAAAAAGATAATTTCTCAGTGCATGCATCAAACAGCTTAATAGCAATGATGAGGTAGAGAAATTCTATGTGGAAGTAGATAAGATATTACAAAGCGTCTCATTGATTAGAGAGAGAGAGATTTTTGTTTGAGATCAACCCTGATTTAGAATACAAGCACATTTGTAAAATACAGTAGAGGAGAAGGGTGGATTATTGCTAGCGTTATTATTTTATTAAAACAGCTAAAGCAGAGGAGGTGAAAATAAATCTATGGAAAACTTGGCTTGAGATTTAATTAAACAACATCATCCTACGAGTATTCACAGTTGAAGATGGAAGGAGGCCAAAAAATACATGGAAACTGGACATTTGTCAGGATTTCTAGAAACTTTTAGGGCAACTAGGTGGCACAGTGGATAAAGTGCCAGGCCTGGAATGAGGAAGTTCAAATCCAGCCTCAGATACTTATTAGTTATGTGACCCTGGGCAGGTCACTTGACCCTGTTTTCCTCAGTTTCCTCATCTGTAAAATGAGCTGGAGAAGGAAATGGCAAACCACTCCAGTATCTTTGCCAAGAAAACCCCAAATGGGGCCATGAAGAGTTGGACACAACTGAAAAATGACTGAACAGCAACAAGTATAAACATTTATTTCCATCAGTGACAATAGAACCATCACATTTTACCCTAAAACCTCAGTCCTTGGCACCTTAGAGCTATGAGATCAATGCCATCTAAGAAGATGAAGTCAAGAAAAGTAGCCTGACCAAATTAGATCCACACTGAAGATATTCGAAGGAAAAAAGAAAAATCATAGAAGACATTGCTATCCCAAAGGATGACTAATACAAACTGATGTGGATAATCAATAGCTACTCATCAGGAAGCATGTGCCTTGGTGCTCCTTCTTTGCTATGAAGCAAGACCTATTGGATATTAGAGGACAGAATATCACCATGTGATAGGAGTCTGAACCTCAGGGGAAGATCTGCCTTCTCCAGTGAACTTCGTTTCAGTCACTGATACTTTGCCTTGACCAATTTCTCAATGGTTCGCATACTGCCATCACTCAATAATAACTTTATACTCCCAGTAAACTTGAACTCCTGGCTGCTGCTGCTGAACAAACCCCATTCCAGATGCTAGACTCACCACTCCCATTAGCCCATTTACCCCAACCCTACCCCCACCCACAATCCTGCCCCAATGTCAAACTCCATATTGTCATTGTCAAACTCCTTGCATTGTATGCTTTGGATGCCTGCTCCAAAATTAAACTTTCCTTTATCTTAAACCTCTATCCTTCTTCACTCCTTCCATCTTCTGGCCCTTACTGAGACAATATAACTTCCCTTTACACTGTTTTCAGTCCTAGCTAGACTTTCTCTCATGCTGTATTATCCATTGATTGTGGTAGAGGAGTTGCAATATTCCTTGAACAGAATTGTCACTTCTAGAACCACCCTAGAACACCTTCATTCCCTTCTTCTTTGAGGTTCATCCTATTCAAAATCATCACTCAGCTCAGATCCTGATAGCCATTATCTATAGACCACCAAAGCATTCAATCTCCTTTCTTCTTCAAAGAGTCCAGGACCTGACTCAAAGTATTTCTCTTTTTCTCATCTTCTGCCCTTAAACATAAAAGTTAATATTCTCTCAATTATCCTAACTTCCTAATTCCTTTCTTACTTCATTCCCATGACCAACTCTTCCATTCAACCTTACTTATACACAGAGATGGTCACACCCATGACCTTGCCATTATCCATAAGTTCCAAGTTCATAAATACTGATACTTCCAAGTTTATAAATTCTGAAATTCCTTTTTATGATCATAATATTTTGTCATTTGATCTTTCCCTATGCCTTAAGAACCCTAACTCTGGCCTATGCTCTAGACATAACCTCCAATTCCTCTACCTCTTGGTTCTTTCCAAGGCTATCACTTGCACTGGCCACATTCTTTTTGAATCAACTCAACTCAATACCAACTCTACAACCTTTGCCCTCTTGTTCTTTTGCTGTTCACACCTTGATTAGCACCAATCCTGGATTCTTCCCTACTCTCCTTCTTTTGTTCCTACTCACATGCTTTTGAATGGAGCTGGAGAAAGTCACCTAACCATTCTTACTGGATTTATTACAAGTTTCTGTTAGCTCAGCTCACCTGGCCCTTATTGTTGCAAGGCAGTCAGTTTAATCCTCTTGAATTGATTTGCTCTCTCACTTTCCATGATGGCTTTTCCAAACCTTTTTGTCTCTCTTTAAGTCTATGTCAACCCTCTTCCAACCCTTTTCAGCTAAGGACTTTGCCTCATATTACATTAAAAATATTCAGACCATTCTTGGAGATATCTTCTTTTTCTCCTCCTTATCTCGCATCACATTGAATTTCCTTTCATTTTCTTCCATCCTAATGTCACCCTAGTGTCTTTCTCCTTGCCAAGGCCAACCTCTCACATGCACCCTTGGTCCCACCCCTTCTTGACTTCTACAGCAAGTTGACCTTGCTATCATTTCCATTCTGTCACTTAGTTTCTACCAAGTGAGGAATATTGAGTCATCAGCTATTCTAATTCAGCAACAAATCGTCGGGGGTGGGTGGATAGGATTCAATCTGGCAAGTTGTCCTGCTAGCCAAAGTAGATAGAAAATGTCTGTGAATATTCTGTTTATATGTTTATATGTTTGTGTGATTTGTTAACGGTATATACACGGTAATTTAAGCACAGAAAGAACTCTAATAACTAAAGGGATCAGCTGAGCCCTAAGTGAAGCTAGGGATACTAAGTGGGGGCATATATAGTGGTGGGGGAAAGAGAATGTATCCTAGCTATGAGGGAAAGCATTTACAAAGTCATAGGGCTGAGAGATGGAATATCACATTTGGGGAACATGTATGTGAGTTTGGCTGGAATGTAGAATACATGAAAGAAAGTCATTTGTACAAAGACCAGAAAAAGAAACTTTATCCAGACTCCAAATGATTTTATATGGCTAACCGAAGAGTTTACATTTTTGGTTTACATGCCAGAGACTATAGGGTGTGTTTGCATGATGATATGGTCAAATGTGTCTGGTTTTAGCTTGTTCACATCTGAAGAAAAGGGTATAGAGAATAGGCTACACATGAACCCCATTTCCATCTGAACTGGACAAAGGAGGATTGAATACATACATGCATACACTCACTGTTGGATATAGAAATACTTAAATTCAACAGAGACTCAGGTGGGGGCAAGAGAGAGGAGAGAGTAATATTAAAGGGGAGGATAGGTGAAGTGGACTAAATTAGTGTAAGCAAAATAAACTCCCATCTTCCAAGGAGAACTCATGAAAGGAGAAATAAAATGAGAAAGCAAAGGAGAGCAGGAAAAGGAGCAAGGGACTTATGAGTAGTAGTATAGAGTTGAACTGACCTGGTTTTCTAAGGATTCAGGGTTGAGAAGAGAGGAGAGGATACCCAGAAAATGGGTGATAGTCTAGAAAACTACTAAGAGGGAAAGAATTGGAGGTAACTCTGTGGTACAGTGGATAAAGTGCTGGTCCTGGAGTCAGGAAAACTCATCTTTCTGAGTTCAAATCCAGTGTCAGATACTCGCTAGCTGTGTGACCCTGGACAAGTCATTTAACCCTGTTTGCCTTAGTATCTCATCTATAAAATGCAGCCAGGAAAACCCCAAATGGGGTCACAAAGTTGGACTCAAAATGACTCAACAAGTGAGGATAAAAATAGGTTCAAGAGTAAAAAAAACATGGAGGGAGATGGAATGGATGATAGAAAATTATGATCAGAGAAAACAGTAGTACCAGCATATGGAAGTGCGTGATTGCAAGATCAAAAATATGACCATCACTGTCTATAGCCACCTTAGATTAGGTGATGGGAGTTGAGTTGATTGAGAAACCATATTGTTTATAAGAAATAAACTTGAAGTGGAAAGATTATAGCGTAGCAAAATCTATTTTCCATCAGCTCAACTTACAAAACAGGTGTAGAAATCATAATTTCAGACAAGGAAATAATAACATAGACTTGATTAAGAGAAATAAACCTAGAAACTACATTATACTTAAAGGCATTTTAGACAGCAATATAATATCATTGCTTAATACATAGGCACTAAATGACAGAATCTAAATATTTGAAGGAAAAGTTACCTAAATTATGGTTTTTCTAAACAATAAAATTATAATAATGGTGAACTCGAATACTCCCTCTGAGACAAGTCCAACCAAATATAAACAAGAAAGTCATAGATTTTTTTAAAACAAATTCTATTCAGTAAGGGGCTTTTGAAGAAAGAATTAACAATTATTTTGAGGTCAAAGAATTTAGTCCTAAAGAATTTGCTAGTCAAAGAAAAAAATCATAGAAGTGACAGTTAATGAGAATAATGGAACCATATTCCAAAGTGTTTGAGAAGCAGCCAAAGCAGTCCTGAATTGAAGATCCATTTCCAAGCACTTTAATCAACAGAAAAGGTAAAAGAATAGATCAAGAAATTAGGTATACAACTAAATTAGCAAATCAAAACGGTATAGGTAAATACCAAAATAGAAATTCTGAAAATCAGAGATTAACAAAATGGAATGCAAAAATACCATTGACTTGCTAAATAAAACTAGAAGCTTTAAAATTAATAAATCTAAAAATATCAATAAACCCTTAGCTAGTCTGATTTATTTTTTAAAAAAAGGAAAACCAAATTATCACTTTGAAGAAGAAGTGGAAAAAATATTAAAATTATTTTGCCTAACTATATTCCAACAAAAATGATACCTAATAAATAGATAGCTTCATATATGTATATGTATGAATATGTGTGTAATACATTTATAGAAATTCTTTTATTTAAAAAATCATAGATATTCAGAAAGATTGAAATCTTTCAAGTAAATTTTTACCAATTCCAACAAACACAATTGTACTACTCTTGGCCCAGGTATTATTTGAAGTGCTTGATAGATTTGTTGTTCTGTTAGACACATAGATTTAGTTAAATGCTTATTTAAAAGTAATCCAGCTGAGTATTTGTCAAGAACTGGTTTATTATACTTTCTATTGCCCCCCAAATTTAAACTCAGGCTCAGCAGGCTCACTTGAACCTTTGCAACAAATTAACATTTGACCCATTTTATTATTTGCTTAACAACATCTCATTATTATTGTTGTTAGTTGTTGGTAATGTACGTTTTTTTCTTCACTCTATGAATATGGTATAAATATAATGAACTATTACAAAACATATGAATACAAAATGAATTAGAACAGCTGAGAAGTAAAAATATTGACTACTTTTGGATGAATAAGCATCATGGTAAACAGTTAATTTTTTTCTTAATGTAATAAAAGGCTGATAAAGTATAAATGGAAAACATGGAATTATGAAACTGATGTTTAGTTACTAATAATGCATGAGTTGTCTCATATCTCTTTGGATTTCTTTGCACTAGAAAACATATTTGGCCATCTGTATTTGTCCCAAACTGTGGGTTTTTGTATTTTCAGCATTTATAATTAATTGCAAGGCTAGATGTTTTTTCATGCAAGGATAGCTTCTTTTCTACTTTTCTAAATCCTGATATGATAATTGAATTAGCAACTGTATAGCCCTTTCAATTTATTCAGCTGTTAAAAAGAGTTTAAGGACAGGAGTCATAATCTTATTACTTCACAAGCATTTTCAGACAGTAATTTCAGGATGCATATTTTAGATGCTGGCTGCCCAGGTCCGAAAGGTTGGTGAACCAATGCAATTAATTTCAATTCATTTAGCATTTATTAAATACCTGCTATTTCCCAGGCATTACATATACAGAGATAAAAAGAACAAGACCCTGCTCTCAATGAGCAGCTTATATTCTGCAGCAAAAGTGTCAAACTTGTGGTCAGATTGAGACCGCTGTTCCATAGCACCAGGGAAACCAACATGTATACATATAAACAAATACAAAACATATGCAAAGTATTTTTTTGTGTGTGAGTGTGCACAGGTCTAATATGAAGAGTAGTTCGTTAACAGTAGAACATGGGTTCCAGAAAGTACAATGGAAGGGTAGAGAAGAGAGGAAAGATCTTAGATGACATTAAATTTTATTCATGGTTTCTCATACAACCAAGACAGATTATCAATAAAGTTCCTTGAGTTTACATATGTATATATAAATATATAGATAGATATAGATATCTCTATATATCCACATATATCTATCTATATCTCTATATCCCCATATATACATATGTGTATATATATATACACAAATATGTAAACACACACACACACACATATATATGTATGCATATATATATATGTATATATATATTCTCTCTCTCTCCCCTCCTCTCCTCATCACCCCTGTCTCTCTTCTCTACTCTTCTCTCCTTTCTCCTCCTCTCCCTTTACCTCTATCTTCCATCATAGGTTAGAGTAAGGTATGTCATCCTCTTACCCCCACCCTCATCTATTCTTCTATTTCAGTAACTTTAATTCATAATGAATCTTTCTAATAAATTCTCTTTGAGTTCTTCTCTTCTTATTACTCCTTCCATGTTCTAGGATACTCTAGAATCCATTCTTAAAACTGCTAATTCCTGAAGGTGTAGTGAGAAGTGCTCTGTAATCAACGTCCATGGGTTCGGATCCCATTCTTTGCCTTTTCCCCATCTCTTGCCTTGTTGATGTCATTCCCTCCTCCATTTGAACCTCTGGTTCCCTGTTCATTCACCTCTGAGTTCAATTCTCTGCTTACCTCTGGGTTCTTTTGAAGGAATGACTCAAATTCTTTCCCATTACTGGATATCCAATTATTTTCTTTCATACATAGGCTCTGATTTGCACAATATCTTATTTTTGGGTGTAGCTGATCTTCTTTGTTTTTTGAAATGTTATATTACAAATTTTTATTTTATTTCATGGAAAAAAGCTCAATCCTGTGGTATTTTGATTATGCTTCCTTTGAAAGTGAAAATTTTTTCTTCTGCTTTACAAAATTTGTTTGATGTTATAGATCTAAAATCTGATTATAATTTTCTGTGATGAATTGAATGTAGGTTTTTTCACTGTTGTGTGAATTCCCTTGATATATATTTTGCCAATCACCTTAAATATTTCTGAAGAATTTTCATGCCTGTTTCCCTGAAGTATCATATCAGGGGTGTTTTGTGTGTGTGTGTGTGTGTGTGTGTGTGTGTGTGACTTCTTTCCCTCTGCAACCTGTAATTCAGAACTTATCTTTTCACAGTCTCTCTTCAATTTATGTTCTTAATTTGTAGAGTTCTCATGAGCTCTTTCAATCTTGCTGTGTTTTGGTTTTATTAAATTAATTTTCTTTCTGCATTTGCATTTTGCATAGACATAAATTATTTTTTTCTTTATCAGAGAATCTATTGTTTTAGAGATATTCTGTCTTGTTTTTTCCTCTAAATTTCCTACTCTTTTAAAAATTTCTTATTTGTCTCTTGTGAGGCAGTGTGATGTAGTGGATAGGAGCTGGGCAGCAGTCAGGAAAACATAAGTTCAAGTCCTATCTCTGGCAACATAGTGGCCTTGTGACTCTGAGTAAATCACGTAACCTCTCATGGGCCTATGCAACCCTCGAAAAAGTTGGAAAGCAGCTTTTGGCTTGCTCTGGCAGAGGAAGCTCCTCATTGATTTTATGCTAGACAGTGAAATCACAGGTCCAGTAAGGAAAAAAAAAAACATGTGTGCCAATTTCTTCTGATTTCATTTCTTTGATACTTTCACTTAATTTTTGATTGCTCATATGAACCATTCTGTAGATTCTTAGAGTTTTACTCCATTGTCATTTGAGGGGAGTTTACCCTTCCTTGACTGATTTTGACTGTGACTCTTGGTGTGAATACTTGTTCATTGAGATCACTTTTTTCTTTGAATGTTGGTTCATTTCTTCTCCTCCTTTAACTTTATCCCTATCAGTCACTCTGCTGATTTATCTATGGTGTCTTTCTTGCAAACATGTTTTTTAACCTCAGTTTTCTTTTCCTGGAATCTTTTTATTTTAATTTCTTGCTTAGAAAACTTACCTGTTCAATGGATTCTTTCCTTCTAGCTTTTTCCTAATGTTGTGCTAGCTGTTATGTTTAAATCAACTTGTCTTAAGGTATTAGATGATGGTAATGTGTTAAGATGTTGTCTCTCCCAGAAAACATGCTTGCATTTTAAGAGGGGTATTCAATTACAGGAATTAACATCCTATGATAGGTGGCCTTTTGTGTTCCTTAAATCACACTTATCACTTTTGTGTACAGGTAGAACCGGTATTGTTTCTTAGGTACAGAAGCATATTCATTTAATGTTTTAAAAAATCTTAATCATTTAATCTTCATTTGAAAAATATGAAGGATGAACTAGAGAGAAACTCTAAATGGTGTTATTTTGGCAAATAAATATATGTTTACAGACATAACTCCACGCAGTTTCTTTGGGGGTAAATGATTGTTTCCACTTGTGTCAAAGGAAACACTTTACTATGTTAATACACTTTTCCTACTTTAATTCTCTCCTCATTCCCAGTTTTATGCATGAAAAACTTGGAAACTACTCTAGATTATGTCTTATGGCAAGAAGAGATCATCATCTGGAATTTATGAACCTATGACGCTGGAGTACAGAGCAATCCCAGCAATAAAGCAAGGATTCTTGCATTCTTTCCAAACAGCTTGCTTCATCATGTGTTGTTGCTGGTTTTCCTTTTTTTTTTTCATTTGGATCCTTGTATAGTGGGTCCCTGTTTCCCTGAAGGAACTCTGTTGAGTCATTCTCCTGCCCTGATCTTGTTTGGGAGAGGATACAAGTGTACAAGATGCAGGGTCTGTGTTTTGTGAGAGTCATGTTTGGATCATGACTCAGGACTAGTATCCAAGGAATTAAGCCTGGAAAGTAGAATATAAACTCTATGGCCAAGATAATAGTCATTAATTTATTGGATTTAGGCTTCATCTGTAAGTGGAAAACAATCTGTTTGGATTGTGACTGGTTTGCTAGAGTTTGTTGACCCGACAATTCTGGGGACGGCTGGCACTGTTCTTACTGCTGATATTGACCAGGTAGAGTGTAATTGTATGCTTTCTTTTGGTTATATTAGCCATAGAGTATAAGAACATAAAATGTATCTTAACAGAACAAAGAGTGTTAGTGAAAGCATCATAAATATGTCTAAAGTAAACATTTTTAGCTGCTAGGTGGTCTTGGAATCAGGAATACCTAAGTTCAAATGTTGCCTCAGATACTTAGTAGCTATTTAACCCTTGGCAAGTTACTAAACCCTGCCTATCTCAATATCTTCAGTTGTAAAATGTTTGGCATAGCTTAATAAATGTTTGTTTCCTTCCTTTCCTTTATGAAATCAAAAGTCCAAGTGTTATCTGTCATGTTAAAACTCCCTGATCATTATGCAGTTTAATCTATATATCACTTCCCTTTTCTCCTTTGTAGATACTAGAAAAATCATGCACAGAAATACTGGACCTGAGACCATCAAGTGTCTGTGTGGGCCGTAAGTATCTTTTTTATTTGAATTAAAATAAAAAATTTAAAACATGTTGGAAATAAAAAATAACTGAGTTCCATTTCATAATTTTGCTATCATACTCAACAGTTTGGATAGCTATAGTGTTCACAGTCACAAAATTTTGGAGTTACATAGGACTTAGCTGGCATCTAGTCCAACTCATTCCATAAAAGATTTTTGCCTTTGCTTGGAGAGCTCCAATGAGGGGGAATCCACTGCTTTTTGCAATAGCTTAGTCTGCTTTTAGGCCAGCTAGGCAGCATTGTGGATAAAGTGCTGTGCTTGGAGTTAGGAAGACTCGTCTTCCTGAGTTCAAACCCAGCCTCAAACATTTCCTAGCTGTATGACCCTGGGCAAGCCGCTTAACCCTGTTTGCTTCCGTTTCCTCATCTTTAAAATGAGCTAGAGAAGGAAATGGCAAACCACTCCACTGTCTTTGCCAAGAAAACCCCAAATGGGGTCATGAATAGTCAGACATGACTGAACAACAAGTCAACTTTTGGAGAACTTTGATTGTCACGAAGTTTTTCCTTCTATTAATCTTAAGCCTTCCTCTTTGTAGCTTCCACCCATTGTTCCAGGTTCTGCCTTCTGAAGTCAAGCAAAACAAGTTAAATCTCTTTTTCACATAATATCCTTTCAGATACATATAGACAGATGACCTTTATGTTCCTCGAGTCTTTATATGTTAAACATTTGCAGCATCTTTAATTGATCCTCATATAGCATAGACATGAAGCCCTTCACCAAACTGGTTGCCTTGACACTCTCTAAAGACAAAAAGGCAAAACTCCTAAATATTTATTATTTTACACATCATTTTGGTACTCATATTAAAAGATGCCTGTCTTGATATCTGGAGAATTACTACTTTTGATTAATAATGGAAACAGTGGTCCCTCCTGCCAGTTTCATAGAACCTGGATAGATCAAATAATTACTATTTCTATTGGCATCATGAAATTCTCTAACTATTAAAGTAAAATTAGTTTTAATTGTCTGCAATTTAAAAAGTAAACATGTGCCTTATGATATTCCATGACACTGGAAGGTGCACATATACCATCTTTGAGTTGGCTGGTGATTCGTTCTCTGGCTTTTATCTTCCAACAACATGGGAAGAATCCATTTGAGTCTACCAACTTTTTCTATGCTGGTTTTTCCTAGGGAAATTTCTATGAATTCAAGCATTAAAAATTTGGTTTATATTTTAGAGAATGTGCTAAATAAATAAAAGAATGCACAGTGGAAATAATATCAGATTTGGAGGCATAAGACCTGAGTTCAAATTCCAGCTCTATTGGAGGAGTGATACATGAGGTTTACCCATATCATCTTATACAAATTACCTTCTAGGTACAGGTGTCCTTATATGAAAATGAGGTAGTTGGATTAGAAAAGGAAAGTCTCCTTGAGCTCTAAATAATATGTTCCTAAAGTGGTGTGTTAGATTTTTTTTTCTTTTTACGGGTATTTGGTGGGTTTTAAAGAATTTTTCTATGGCTCAACATATTTTTTTTCATAAAGTGACTTCTTTTTGCACAAACAAAACTAATGCAGCTAAAATTAGAGGGGAAAATGGTAACTTGGAAAAAAAATCTTTGCAGCAAACTTCTTTGAAAACGATTTCATTTCCAATGGTGAATCCAGTACAAAAATTAATACCAGAGCTTAATAATTATAAATGCTTATTCAAACAAGAATCAAATCTCAGTCTAAGCCATTGCACATACACATTGAAACAGAAAAGATAAGTCCTGAAAAATTGATCAGTGGCTTCTTTGGGCTAAATATAATATTAAACTTTTTGGTATAGTTTTGTAAAATAGCCATGGAAATCACAATCATTTGTAGGATGCTGTAGCAAATCAGGGCAGTTCTCTTGGACCCCAAGCTTTGAGAGCTTCTGAACGTTTATGATTGACATTTCAGCAGTAATTCAGTGAGGCATCCTGTGAGGGAAAAGGAAGTATGCCTCATATTTACATTTCTACTCTCAGTTTAGACCCTTACCCTTCCATCATTCAGGAAAGATTTTTGGGACTATCCTTCCTCTATTTTGTGAATTCTTGCCTTCTTGAAGTATACCTCAAATATTTTTTAACCTTATATCATATGTATGTAAATAGGAAGTAGGTTTCAGCATACAAGTGTGATTTTCCATTGGCTGCCTCCTCCTTCCTTCCTATCCTCCAGCTCTTTAGCGAATGATAATTAGTAGGAAACTTTTTGTTAAAGAATAAGATTAAGATAGAGTATTAAGTATATGGCTTATAGAAAAAATAATTAAAACTTAGAGTGAATAGTATTTGATAGCAATCACATATGTTTTATGTAAGTACGGAGAGGCAAGAGGTACTGTTGACAAGGTTATAGTCTTTAATATTTTCCCAGGGTTAGAGAATAAATTTCAGGTTATACTGAAATTAAAAAACTAAAAATTAAAAATAAAAAATTTAAAATAAAATTAAAATTAATGATTAATAACTAAATTTAAAAATTAAAAAAAAAACTGTTTGCTCTATCTTTAGTGTTCAGGGAGTATAAAGTATTGGTGGAAAGAGGGAAAGCATTATTTTTTTTTCCTTGGAGTTTTCCAGGTAATTTCCTGTGCTATCCAACTTAATTAGATTGTCTGCTGTTTCTTATCTGTGACACTTGTAGCAACTTCATTGCATAAATCATATCCCTGGAATCATTTCCTAGTTGAAAAATGTTTACTAATAGCCACATGTATAATTCCTGAAGGAAACTTTGGAGATCAACCAGGTCATCAACCACCTTATTTTGCAGATAAAGAAAGTAGCAGTGAAGTGATAAGCCACCCCTCCTTATGGTTAAGGAGTTCAAACATAAGTCTTCGATTACTAGTCCATATAATTAGAGTTAACAACACTTCAGATTTTTTAAAATTTAAAATATTGCTTTTATTTATTTTACTACCTACCTTATACAAGTTAGAATAGTAATTTTTACACAGAGGCAGTCAGTAGAAATGGATTGATAGTCCACAGTTGGATGATGAAAAGGTAAAGGAATCACATGTGTTCCTGTGTTTCTTGACTAGAAGCTGATGGTATTTTGAACACTTCTCACAGGGGATCTACATTGGTCCAAAGTAGTTTTACTTGTGTGGAAACAGTCCCCACTAGTGCAAATGAGTAGTTCACCTGTAAATTATAGTCTTAAAGAACTTGAGTCCCTGATGTATTATGTAACTTGCTTATTGTCCCACACCTAATACATGTCCAGTAAGGACTCAAAGCCAGGTCTTTGGAATTCCTAATCTAGCTCTCTGCATACTATTGCCTACTGTGCTCCCTCTCTGAATCCAACCTAGGAGGGAGAATATTAGTCCCCTGAAGCAGGGATTCTTGACTTGGTATCCATGAACTTGGTATTTTAAAACATAACCATATAATTAGTTTCCTGTTTAATTGGATATATTTTATTTTGTACATTAAAAAAAGACATTCTTAGAAGGGCTTCACCAAATTACCCAAGGTGCCCATGACAAAAAGAAAAGAAAAAAAAAATAGTAAAGAACTCCTGCTCCAAATGATTGAATGAGACAATGTAGGTTAGCAAAAATCATTTCAAACCATGAATCACTATATGAATCCCAGATGTTATTATTTAGAAGGGGACCCAGAGAAGTTCATTTCCTCTCGGCTAATATTTGATGCTTTGATGACTTCAGTTCAGTTCTATTAACCAGTCAACACTTGAAAATTACTTTTAAGTATTTCAAGGGTATGTAACTTCTCTGGTGTAGGCAATTCCTCCATGGACATTTCTGGCAGTATCATTCTGTGGCTCACCTGGTAATGAGCTTGTTTGGGTTTAGGTTGGCTTGTGTACAAATAACAGAAGTCTAGTTGATCATTTAACCAGTATTCAGTCGCTGCTTTTCAGCTTCCAGATCTTGGATTCTGTTGTCAAGAGTCCCAGGTCACTTCTACTCAACAACTCCACAAATATTTTCAAGTTTGTTTTTTTTTTTTTGCCTGGTGAAATTATTGGCTACTTCACTGAGAATATAAGGACTTTGTTAAGACAGAAATGGAACTATTTTGATATTGCTAATTATTATGGGGCAACTAGGTGGCATAGTAGCCTGGAATCAGTAAGATCTGAGTTCAAATTGGCTTCAGACACTTACTAGCTGTGTGACCTTGGGCAAGTCACTAAACTTTTGGGCCTCAGTTTCCTTAACTGTAAAATGGAGATATTGATAGTACCTACCTCCCAGGGCTATTGTGAAGATTGAATAAGATAATATTTGTAAGCACTTAACAATGCCTGGCACTTACTAGGCATCATTATCATCACCATCATCATCACATGAGGACATTTAAAACTGCTTACTTGATACTTTCAGGGTCTTTAACTATTATTAAATTTTAAAAAATATTAAAGTAAATATTTATTTTCCTTTTGCTTTTTTAGAGGAATTTCAAATTGTGCTGACAGGAAGAGGGTTTGTAGTGGGCAGAAGTGAAAACAGTGCTTCATGTACCTTTACTGTGAATGAAACATACACCATCAGTAAGTATTCCCATCATCGAAGAATTACTTCCATATTAGCAGAATAAAGGAGAATGATATGTCACAAAAGGTTTCCTATTTATTAAAAAGAAATGCTATACTGATTTTTCCCCTCACTTATGAAGGAAAAGGAGAATTTCTCCCTTGACTCCAATGCAGCAATTCCTGTAATTGATGGTTGTACAAGGTGATCTGTAGCATACCTTCTATTTTTAAGATTCAGATACTTAAAGCTGGTTTCAAAGGGCAGGCATAAATAAATTCTATTTATTATATTTGCTTTTTCATTTCAAGTTCAGAGCTGCAGTTGATCCCATCTCCTGCCTTTTCCAGCAAATTGCGACTTTAATCATTAAGCCTCCCCCTCAAGTGCTCACACCTCTCTCTAGCTTCTTTAGACATTGCTTCTACCTCCTACACTCTATGGTCTCACTAGATTGGCCTTCTCTCTTTCTTCCCCACACATGACACTCCTGCTCCAATCAATCAATAAATATTTATTAAGGGCCTATTTACTGAATGCCAGATACTGTGCTAAGGGTTGGTATACAAAAAGGGGGAGGGGGCAAGAAGCAATCCCTGTCCTCAAGGAGCTCACAATCTAAAGGGGAAGACAATATGCAAACAACTACATGCAAAGCAAACTATATACAGGATAAATAGGGAATAATTAATAAAAGGAAGGCACTAGAATGAAGAGGCATTGGGAAAGGTTTCCTGTAAAAGTGGAATGTTAGGTGGAACAAATAAATACATATATATCTATATATATACACATAAATAATATAAAAAGAAAATATAAATAATATAAAATAATAAAATGAAATATATGTGTATGTGATGTAATAAAGGAAGCCAGTGAAGTCATCTCCAGTTGCCCTGGCTGTCTCCCATGCTTGTAGAATGTATTCCTTCCTCTGCTTCCTAGAATTTCACTTTTCCTTTAAGATGTAGCTCACCTGCTTTCATGGACCTCCTTATTTCTAGTGCCCTTCTTCCAAACTCCTTTTTATATATCTACCTCATATTTATTTATATTCTCTTTATATATACTGATATATTTTTTGCCTTTGTATTAGAATGTAAACTCCCTGGGAGTAGGGAGTGTTTAATTCTTTGTATGCTTAGCACAGTGCTTGAACTATAGTAGATGATTAGTCTACTGGTTTTTGATTGATTAATGCTGATTTTCATATATATATATATATATGTATATATATATATTATATACACACATACACTTTATGTATGTATATATACATATCCAAAAACATACATATATACATATGTGTATATGTATGTGTCACAAGAACTACCTTGATCTAATTTTTTATGCATGTTATTTTCATTTATCATCACCAGAAGTGGTCTCTTATTTGTATTTGAATATATGGCAAAATATGAGGCATTGCTTTCAGAAAGAATTTCATGTACATCAGACAAGGGAGACCTCTAAATTCTGGCAGAATCTAGCCTTTGATTTAATTTCTTGCAGCCCTTGTAAAAATCACTCAGGTATTTATATCTATAGGTACAGAAACATAGCATAGCTTTGACATTCTTAAGTGACAGTACTTAAAAAGCCTTAGGGGTACCATGCTTTCTGTTAACTTTTCTTTGTCCTTTTAGAGAGAGAGAAGGAGAAAGAGAGAGACAGAGACAGAGAGACAGACAGAGAGACAGAGAGAGAGAGACAGAGAAAGAGACGGAGGGAGGAAGAGAGGGAAGGAGGGAGGGAGGGAGGGGAGAGAGAGAGAGAGAGAAAGAGAGAGAAAGGGGGAGAGAGAGAGAGAGAGAAAGAGAGAGAGAGAGAGAGAGAGAGAGAGAGAGAGAGAGAGAGAGAGAGAGAGAGAGAGAGAGAGGTATATCTCAAAAGATGTTTCGATTAAATTAAGATTTAAAAAAACTCATGTGACCCTTGATTGACTTTTCCTGTGGGTCAGTGACCCTTAAAAACATTTTTCCATATCTGGCTTCTTCTCTCTTGAAGTTTATGCTTTGTGTCAGCTGGGTTACTTTTGCTGTCTGGCACAGGTTTTTGAAAATGTCCAGACAGAATGTTTCTGTTTCTCTCTGTTGGTACTAATTGGTGGCTGGTGAAAGCTCGAGAATATTAAAGTTGATGCTTATTTCATTCCTTACCATCACCGTTTTGGTTGTAAAGAATCAGTACTAACATTACATTGAATAGTCACTTATTTAGATGAATTAGACATAAAATAGGCATGTTCTTTTCATAGGATTTGAAGAATGTTGAGAAAATCGTCTTTGTATAGCATTAAACAACTCAGCTTTAAATGAGATTGTGAACAGATCCAACTTTTAAACCCTCAGCCAAATGCTGCTTTCTCTGGTCTACTAGACTGAAAATAATTCCTTTCTCCTTGAAACTCTTTGTAAGGCTCTTAGGTAAATAGTTCTATTTTTATTATGATGATGACTGCTTGTTTGAGCTATGATGTAGACTATGTTGCAGGACCATGTGTCCCTCACTCATTCAACATGCCAAAAATATTTCTTCAGTAAACTTCTATGTATTAGTAATGGGAACAGAAATCCCAAACCAGAATAATTCCTGCCCTCCAGAAAGTTACTTATATACATGAAAGTAAATACAAAACATATTCAAGGTAAATGCATAGTAATTTTGGAGCAGCAGCTGGGGGATGGAGATAGGCCTTATGTAGGAGGTGAGATGTCGAGAAAGTAAAAGGCTTTCAGGAGGCAGAGGTAAGCATAGCATTCAAAGTCATGGAGACAAGGGATGAATGTCACAGATGGGACAATTAGTAGGCTAGTTTATCTGGAACACAGAACATGGAAGAGAGACTAATATGGAATAAGTCTGGAAACATTCCTGGAGCCAGACTGTCAAGAGGGTTTAAATGGTTAACACAAGAGTTCGTATTTTATTCAGGAATCAAAACATATTGGGACTGGTTCTGCCTATCTTGTCCAGGCTGGAAGTTCAGTGGCCACTCATGGGCTAGTTCTCACTAGTGATTTGTGACCTGGTCATTCTGGCCTTCCTTAGGCAGCCTGGTGATGCTCCATTCTTGGGGAATCACCATGTTGGTAAAAGACTCTGTACGGATTCCTGATTTACTTAGCCCACTTCAGCTTGGAACTTCTGAATTCAAGCAATGTACCAGTTTTATCCCCTTTAGCAACAGAGACTACAGATGTGGACCACCACACCAGGCCTGGGGAGCTTTTTAAGCAAGGGCTGGTTGTCAGACCTTTGCTTTGAAATCTCAGTGTGGCAGCTGTGTGAAGGATTGCTTAAAGGTGGGAGAGACAAGGCAAGGAGATCAATTAGGTGGCTACTGTGGTAGTAATGGTGAGAAGTGATGAGGATTTGAACTAGGGTGATGACTGTGTGAGTAGAGACTGGGGGTACACACACATATATGTACATATATGTGTAAATAAAGGAGGAAGCGTGCAAAGAAGGAAGAAAGTGAAGGAAGGAAGGGAGGAAGGAAGAAGGAAATAAGGGAGAAAGGAAAAAAGGGAAAGGAAGGAAGGAAATAAGCATTTATTAAGCACCTACTACGTGCCAGGCAATATCCTAAGCACCTTACAAATATTATGTCATTTAATCCTCATCATAACCCTGAGATGGGTTATCTCCATTTTATTATAATGATTTATTATAATTACAATTGAAAATATTGAGATAGAGGATAATTGACTTACCCAGGGTCACTGAGTTTTTAAGTGTCTGAGGCTAAATTTGAACTTGGGTCTTCCTGCTTCTAGGCCTAACTTTCTATTCACTGTACCACCTAGTGACCTCTAAGAAGTGGAATCAGTAGTATTTAGTAATTCATTGGATATGAGAAATAGGAAAAATCGTAAAGCCCTGTGATTATGAATATGAGAGAATGGTATATGGTGGTACCCTAGGTAAACATGGTGTTTCAACAATCTGGCTAGCAGCTGTTGTGGGGGTGAAAGACCAACACAAGCCCAACAACAAGCATGCTACCAGCACGCTTCAAAAGCGCAGGTTCTTTTGATCTGCTTTACTAAGGAAAGCAACATTAAGGGGTTGACAAGTTTACTTTAATTCGGCATACAAATACCATTCACTTAGTTAAGGGGAAAAAGCCAGCATCCTGAACTTCGGAGCAAATACTAACAAATTACAAACATCAACAGACAGACCAAATACAGATTCATAGTTACCAACATCTAGATTCAGCCTAGGAGCTCATAACAAGGGCTGGCCCAGAGTTATGCGTGCCACCACTGCTGTGGGTAAGAACTCCAAAAAAGAGAAAGCTAGCCCTGGTTTTATATCTTTTTTCAGGGTCAAGGGTGAGTCACACATGTGACTCATCCACATGACCTGGAATCATCACAAAGAGGCAACTTAAAGCCATGTGGCCTAAAAGTCTCTGATGTCCGAAACATGTCACTCAAACTCATGTGTAAACTCGGCCCTCCCCTGAGGCGAGGAGGCCACCAAGGACTGCCAAATCTAATCAAGGAAACAAAGGCCAAACTCTTCAAGGACACTTGGTTGAACTGAGTGCTAAGAGCCTATTTTGTTTACCAACACACATGCTGAAGGTAGGAGACTTAGGGGAATAGATATTTTGATTTTTCAATTTTCTGAACTTGGAGTACTGAGGGGTTATTTAGGTGAGATGTCCTATAACCAGTTGGCAATGTGAATGAGGTAAGAAAATATTCAGTACTAGTCCTATAAATTTATAAGCCATCTGCTTAGTTGAAGTAGTTAAAATGTTCTGAGTGAATGAAAGTATCAAGTGAGAGTGTAAGGAGGAAGGAAGTGAGCTGAGGACAGCCTCTTGAGGAAGTGTTAAGTGGTCAGGAAGATGTTGAGAAGACTTTGAAGAAGACAAAGGAATGGCTAGAGAGAAAGGAGATAGACCAGGAGAGGCTTTCTCATAAGTCAAGCCAGTGATTATCTAGTAACAGGGAGTGGTCAGTCATACCAACAACTGTAGGAAGACAAGTACTAGGGGGAAAAAAGCCCTTGTATTTCATGATTAGGACATCCTTGATGATCATAGCATGGTTCTACTAGAGTGTTAGAGGCTCATGATCAATTGAGGAGGACTAAAGAGAAAATGGAAAGTGAGGAAGTAAAGAAAACAGGTATATATGATTTTTTTAAAAAGAAGTTTTTCTGTGAAATGAAAGAGAGATCAGCAGTAACTAGATCAGGTATAAGAGAAAGTCTTTTTTTTAGGTTTGTGGAGACCTCAGTCTTAGACAAATTCAAAAGATGCAATGAAGAGGGAATGATGAAAGATACATGAGAGAAGGGTGATTGTTGATGGAGGATCATCTTGGGGAAAGTTGAAGGCCCGTGGGATCAGGTATGTGGGTATAGAGGAATTAAGATGTACCTCATCTGTAATAAGAGGAAATCAGGAGAAGGTCATCAATGATGTTGAGAAGTTTTGAAGCATGGAGGAAGGAGTTGAGAGTGATTATATTGGGTGTCACCAATCTCAGTGAAGTAGGTGGCTGAGTCACCTGGTGTGAGTGGGTAGGAGAAAGTAGAGATTTATAGGGACAGGGAAAATAAAAGGGAAGAAAAGTTTAGTGTTGATAAAATTTTTTTTAAATCTTAACTAAATTTTAAATTAAAATTTTTTCTCTTAGGTCATTTGCCCTCTTTTTCCTTTCTATCACTATTTTCATGTTATAAAAATATGTGTTATGGAAAACATTGGGCTCTCATCTCAAAATTAAAGAGAAAAAACACATGTAATTCATATAATTTCACATTTTCAGAAATTATGTATCAATTTTATCTTATAGAAACAGGATAATGAATAATCTACTGGTGCTGTTTATTGATCATATGATATATTATCTCTCTCTCTCTCTCTCTCTCTCTCTCACTCTCTCTCTCTCTCTCTCTCTCTCTCCCCCTCTTTCTGTTTCTCCCCCTCTGGCCCTTTTCTATTATTTTCTTACTATTTCCTTTTCCAAAAGCACTTCTTTTTTTGGAATAAACTGGTCTACCCACATTTCTGCTGGAACATTTATATTTTCCAACAAATTTGACCCTGTTTGCATCATGCCTTGCACGTGAATTCATGAGATTGTACCACATAGTTATTTATTAATTTAGCAATACCTTATTTTCTAGGTGTAAAACCAGTAAGTGTGCAGTCGAACTCTATGCTCTGTCCAGCACCTGTCCTGCATGAAGTTGGAGAGTAAGTCTTCTGTAAAAAAAAATAAAAAAAATATATACACACACACACACACACACACATATATGTAAATGTCTATGTGTATATATACTCCCACACATATATATGTACATACACATGTATATATACATATCCCTCATATGTATGTATATATATATGTATGTGTGTATATATCATATATGCATATATTTTTGTAGTCATATTTGGTAAAAATAATTATGCCAAATGATAAAGATGGAATTTTGGTTAAAATATTTCCTTTATTCCTCATGTAAATCCTTTGATGTATATTAAACAGCTCTCTCTGAGTAAAATACTTTGATTGCACCTGAAACACCCATTCACTTGTTAAAAATGGAAATGTCTGTGTAAATTGGTCAATGGGGCATAAACAGATTTTTTTTTAAATTTTGGGGCAAGATTTTGACTTATTTCAAGTTCATATACACTTATAGTCATAGATGTTTTAAAAAAGAATTCCCAGTGCAGATAAGTATAATTGCGATTCTGCAATGAGATCTGATTTGGTATCTTCTATAACATCTTAGAAATATTAGGGCTAATGGGCAATGTGTGAGCCAGAAGGCACTTACTTAGGCTAGGAATCCCATGGGCCACCATGAGCCAGCCCAGTGTTGATAATGTCTATGTGGCTGTATGGTTCTAGATGCTGAGATGTTATAGGACAAGAACTTCAGTTGTTTCAAATATGATGTGGTTGTAGTTTTCTCTCTTACTAGAACAATGGCTTTTTGCTGACTCTCTCTTCATGTAGAGAATTTAGTACTTTCTGAGCTGTGAAATTCTGCATAATGAACCAATCTCATGACTTTATCTTGGTATAGGAGAACCTTTAAGGGAAAACATTGAAAAGATATCACTCTTTAATGGTTTCATGTATTAAAATTCAGGATAAAATACAAACATCTGTTTGGCATCCAAAACCCTTCATATCCTAGCCTTATCTTACCTTTCCAGTTTTCTTACACCTTACACCTTACACACACACACACACACACACACACACACACACACACACTCCAGTGATACCACCCTCTTTGCTCTGGGCATTTTCTCTGGCTGTCTCCCATGCCTGGAATACTCTTGCTCCTCATCTCTACCTTCTGGCTTCTTTCAAGTCCCAATTAAAATTCCATCTTTTACAGGAAGCCTTCCCCATCCCCTCTTAATTCTAGTGCCTTCCCTCTGTTCATTATTTCCTATTTTTCATCTGGTATGTAGCATGTCTGTGTGTATTTGTTCGCTTGTTGTCTCCTCTGTTAGACTTTGAGCTCTTGGAGGGCAGGGACCGGCTTTTGTCTCTTTGTATCCCTAGTGTTTTAGCACAGTGCCTGGCACATAGTAGGAGTGTTTATTGACTGACTAACTGTACAGTTTCTTCAGAGATGGGAAAAGTAAAAAAATAACGTATTAATTGTATAACTACGAATTAGATATGCAATGAGCCTATTCCCAAACAGAAAAATGATTTCAGAGCTTAGAAGATTCATAACGTATATGAATAGTTACCTTACCGGTACTAGTACAGTCAGTTGGGAAGGCTAAATTTGAGTTTGGTTAGGACATAAATAGTTTTGGAAACATTGTTAGTCATTTTACATTTCATTTCAATTGAAAAGTCAAAAGTGAGAAAGAATTCCATTGGCCATTTTTTGAGGTTGCTTCCTCATTTGGCACAAGTCTTCTCCTACTGTTGCTGTTGCAATTATAATGACTGAATTGCCTGATTCAGTCATGTCCCCCTTTCTCTCCACCATGGACATTTGAGCAGGGGATGTCCCTGACTCTGACTTGCTCATGAGAGATGCTATCACTGAGATTGTGAGCCTTCAGGACTTCCAAGTTCTTACAGGGCCCTGTTACAACAGAAAGAACACAGAAGAGGAGGCAGCCCTTACCCAGGAGCAGGCTTGCTTAGGCAGGATATGTGCTCACAGCTTGTAGTTGAGTATCCAGGAAGGGCATCCCCTTTCTGACCTTCTGGAAACCTCAGAGTCATCCTGATTTATTGAAGTTGGAAGGAAGAGTAACAGCCACAGGATGAGTTCCATCTTTAGCATACTCACAGAATATTGTGTCAGTAGCCTGTCATGTGGACTCAACCCAGCTATGAGTCACACCTTTCAATAACCCTTCCTTTTATTAGGGTATTTCCTGGTCTAAATAAATAAGTGATTTGGGAGGAGGGATGATTTCTGATGAAGTGTGTTAAATAATGTTTCAGCTTGCTATTTTTACTTCCCTTTGCCTCAAATAATCCTTAACCAGTCTGCTTCTCCTCACTTCACTAGGTTAGAGGTTGGTTTTGGAGTCTCAGGAAAGGATGGCCAGAGCCAGGGTGAAATATGGATGGGGAAGAGTTGGGTGACAGTAGAACTAGAGGAGTGTTATATAGGGTGGGTCTTTGCCTAGAGTAGTGGTGGCTTTGGATGACGGTGATTAGGGAAGCAGGGTATGTCTAACATCTTGTATACATTAATATTTTTAGAAAACTTTTATGCTAAATTTATAGGTATCACAAACACAGATATATATATATATAGTTTCAATAAATATTAGTATGAAAAAATATTTCCCACTAAGTAGGAAATCACTGTGGGGATCCTTCTGCAAATAAAGCAAATTAACTTACTTTGGGAGGCCCTTTTGGCTTCCTATCAGAGTAGCTTTTGAGGCCTTAAGTAAATTTTTACATCCCAGGGGACAGTTTTCAGCCAACTCAATAGCTTCTTCAATAAGAGAAGTAACCCTGAAACCCAAACAATAAGAATTCACAAAAGAAAATAAAAATTCTGATAATATTGGTTTAAACCTTAATGGAGATGAGTCAATATTTGGAATATGTAGACATTCATACACACACACACACACACACACACACATATATGCATATACACACATATTTTATATATATATATATATACATACATATACATATATTTAGTAGATAGCAGTGGGGAGTAAGAAAAGGGAGCTATGTACTGTTCTCAAAATGTCTTATTTTTTTAAAAAATAAGAAATAACTGTAACTTGAGCCTTTATTTACATTTGCTTGGTTGTCACACACACACAAACTAAACTGTAACAAAACTTTAACCTTCATAATTCATCATCTTGATAGCCAAATTCAAAAGCTCTTGTTAGAAGTGTTATATTTGAATGATAATTTTTAAAATAAAAGTCAAAAAATGAAGTTGTCCTAATGAATTGAATTGCTAGTAAAATAGGTTCCCTGAACATTTGCTTATTTAGAAGCCACGCTAGGTAGAGCTTAGAATGTATTCAACTATAGTGTTTACACTTTATCCCTTACTCTCGCAAAGGAGAAAAAGGATATTCAACCTAGCATATACATGTATGCATGTTTATATGTATTCACATACCCTTGTGTATATGTATGTATGCATGTATGTGTATACACACATATATGCATGCATATACAAATGCACACACTTTGTAGGGTAGCTAGGTGGTGCAGTGGATAGAGCTACAGGCCTGGAGTCAGGAAAACCTGTATTCAGATCTGACCTCAGACATTTAACTAGTTGTATGACCCTGGGCAAGTCACTTAACCCTGTTTACTTTGATTTTTTCATCTTAAAATTAGCTAGAGAAGGAAATGGAAAGCTACTTCAATATCTTGGCCAAGATAACCTGAAATGATGTCACAAAGAGTTGTACATGTTTGAAATGAAAAACAGAAGTACTTTCCATGCACACAACTGTTGTCATTGGCTAATTTTTCTGTATGATATTTTCAGAAAGGTAACATGATCTCAAACTCAGAGTCTAAAATGGTTTAATATCCATCCTGTTTTATTCAAATATATTTTCATATTTATCATTTCAGCAACAATTAAGTAGCTCCCTCATTGAAGCTCATGGTACTGTGTTGCGAATGAAAATCACAAAGTAATTAAAAAGCAGAGTAACTTGGGATCTGAAGCAGAAAACGAGTTCAGACTTAATGAAAAGACATAAAAACACTCAGGACTTAAACATCAGACCAAATATATAACTGGCTATAATTACACGGTTAAGTATGTCATTATAGTCACTGAATGCTGAGTAAGTTCCAAGTTCTCTACTGTTCTCAGTCATCGACTGTTTCTCCATCAGTTTTGACTCTCTAGTCTACAGGGTATTATGGATTTGCCTTGTTCTTGAGCTTCTGCCTGCTGATTCACCATTACCATTTTGAACTTGATGAAGAGCGGTGAGACCTAATTCACTACTCAGCATAGTCCGAGTGGTTGCACACAGAAATGCAAACAAATATATTTTGATACTGCATAGAGTTGCTTTTCCTCTCAGCCTAGAACCAAATAAGTAAATTAACAGTACATAATAATGAAAATGCATCAAAATTCTCAAATAAAAATGAATCTAATACTGTCTTAGATTCTAGAATCATTGCCTTTATCTTAAATAGTATTTTGAGCCTGATCTTGTGAACCGAGGCATACTGAGGAAAAAAAAAACACATGCGCAAACTTTCTATTTTATTTTTTTTTATTTTTTATTTTTAGTTTATAACACTCAGTTCCACAAGTTTTTGAGTTCCAAAGTTTCTCTCCCTCCCTGTCCTCTCCACTGCCCCCACCAAGATGGCATGTAATCCAACATAGGTTCTACATATGCCTTCACATTAAACTTATTTACATAATAGTCAAGTTGAAAAGAAGAATCATAACCAATGGAATAAATCATGAGAAAGAAGAAACTAAACTAAAGACGAAGGAAAAAAAAAGGAGAGCAAACAGTTTGCCTCAATCAGCATTCAGACTCCATAATTCTTTCGCTGGATGTGCATAGCTTTTTCCATCATAAATCTTTTGGAGTGGTCTTTGAACCTTGCATTGATGAGAAGAGCCAACTCTATCAAAGTTAATCCTTACAGATACCTTATATACTCTATATAATCCTATATAATGTTCTCCTGTTTCTGCTCCTGTCACTCAGCATCAGTTCATATAAGTCTTTCCAGGTAATAATCGAGTCTGTCTGCTCCTCATTTCTTATAGCACAGTAATATTCCATTACATTCATATACCACAATTTGTTTAGCCATTCCCCAATTGATGAGCATCCTCTTGAATTCCAATTCTTTGCCACCACAAAAAGAGCTGCTATAAATATTTTTGTACATATTGGTACATTTCCCACTTGATGCACAAAACTTTCATAGGATATTTATTTGACTTATAATTCTAATAGGATTAGTTATCTTGGAAACTCTGGGCTTAGAATTTTGGCCTAGCACAAGGCATGAATTCGGTGAAAATTGATGCTTATGGGTACCCTAAGACCTTTTGGGTTTTAGCTATCCCTTTATGAATTAGAATTAATACTCATTGGCTGGCCCCAGCAAGTAAGTGCCTGCCACTACTGTCATTGGCCAGTCTCTTTCTCCAAACTCTAGTGTTATTTTGGCTTTTGTATACTTCTTCTTTAACCTCCTGTATGAAAGCCCTTGCCACTGCATGTAGCAGGAGGAAGGGCGGCTCCAGAGCAAAAGATGTAGAAAATAGCTTGCTTTCTAGTAGCCTGTAACCCTTAGATTATAGTATGCTCTTATATTACTCTTGACTGGGCCTTCCACCACACATATCTTATTGATTCCAAGCCTTTCCTGTGCTTTCTTTATCTAATGAAGGATGAAGAAAGGATGTGGGGATTTTGAATACATAGATTATTAAAAGTTTCTCATTTTGAATTTATTGATTTATTGGTTCATCTTTGTTAAGGCACAACTTGATGAAAACACAGATCCACTCAGTAGGAAGATTTTCTACATATTCCTCCAGTGAAATCCAATTCTGGTGCCCCAGTGGCACCAGTTTGGGTCATTATTGCAATATGTAAACTTAGAAGAACAGGCTTGAATCGATTAATTTTTCTCGTGTCTCCAAACTAATTTTAAGCAGCTCTAGGATCGGGCTCCATTTTAACTAGAAAATTAAACACAGATTTTCCTTTTTCCCACTTCCTTGAGGCCTTAATCCTTTTCTGTCTTATCTGATTGCCACCCATCACTTCCTGCTCCAAATTGATAATGATTCACTTTCTCTTCTCTTACTCATATGTGTATATGTTGTTTTGTCCAATAAAATGTAAGCTCTTTGAGAGCTTGGACTGTTTCATTTTTGTCTATAAAGTCCCAGACACAGTGTTTGGCATACGACAAACATCTAGTAAATGTTTGTTTGGTTTACTGAATAATCAGAGGCAGTGTGGTGAGCACAGAAGTTGTTTTCTGAGCATGATAAAATCCCATTACTTTCTAGTCCTTACTTTTACTTTCATTATGCCACACTTAAGTATCATATATACTTCAGTACCATATTTACTCAAATAGCATATTTGCCTAAAAATAAAATCAATAATTGCAAAGTTCTTTGTGACAATGTAGTCATCAGTAGATTTGATATATTGGCCACTCTGAATTGAATAGAATTCTTCAGTATCACTTCGTCCTGATTTTATACCTTCAATGTAGATGAAGTACATAGTAATACAGTCCATGTTTCTGCACTGGTAGTTAGAGAGCAAAATTAGTTTTTACCTCTATGGATGCTGAGAAAATAATTTTTGGAACGTTGAGTTGATCCACATATTTGAACATTGGTGGTTGTTTAAATAGTTCCAGTTGTCTTTGGGACACTGAGTTATTTTATTCACCTATAGCATCTTGCAACAATAACAGCTTTTCATTTCAAAGGGATCGGGAGGGGCATCATTTTATGACAATTTTTTTGCATAAATGCTATTTCTTCTTCTATTCTTCCAGGAAATACCTCCCCCATTTATTTTTGGATCTACTGTATGCTCTCTATGAGCAGCTAGGTGCTACAGCAGATAGAGTGCTGGGCCTAGAGTCAGGAAGACTCATCTTCATGAGTTGAAATCTGGCCTCAGACTCTTACTAGCTGTGTGATCCTGGGCAAGTCACTTAACCCTATTTGTCTCAGTTCATTATCTGTAAAATGAGCTGGAGAAGGAAATGGCAAACCACTCTAGTATCTGTGCCAAGAAGACCCCAAATGGGGTCATGGAGAGTCAGACACAACTGAAAAGATGACTTAACAACAACAAATATTCTAACTATATGGCTATGACTAAATTAAATATGAACTTGAACAGCACATGTAACCCCCAAAATGGAGCCATCTTGGAACACAGGCAGAATCAGATCACAGATTTTAGAGTTTGAAAGAGAGTATTTAGTACAAACTCCTCATTTTAAACTTGAGTAAATAATAAACTAATATGCTTGACTCCTTGCCTCATAGACAAGCCATATTGAATCAGTTGAATGTTTTAATATCCATACTTACATAAACATGACCATTAACATTTTTATTGTGACTTTCATGCATTTATTTGGATAAATCAGTGGAAACCAGGAAAAACAAGAATTAAAGAAAAGCATGAATGACATGTAGAAGTGTGAATACTAGATAAAGTATGTAGCAGACACTCCATTCAAGCTATAGGTTAAATCTTCAAAATCAGATAGTCTTCAGGCACATAGTTAGAAATAGTCTCTTGGGGTGATGAAGATATTTGTTAATGGAGGAAAGCTGTCTTTATTTGTCATCAGTTTAAGCAGCGAATTGACTACTCTGTCAATGATTTCCCTTGGCACTTGGTTTGATATTAAGGGCTTTATCTAGGGGATTCAGTTGTAGAACATTGCTTAGCTGGAGAATTCCCAGAGGAAGACAGCCAGAATGGTGAAGGGCCTTAAGTTCAGGTCAAGATGAATTTGTGAATCTTGGAATGGTTTGCTTGGAGTAGAAAAGGCCGAAAGGGGAATATGATAGCTCTCTCCAAATATCTGAATGACTATAATTTGGAGGAAGGGTTGTCTCTAGAGGGCAAAATCAGGAGTGATTAGTGTGAGTTGCAGAAAGACCAATTTAAGCTTGAAATCATTATGAAAATAAAAACAAATCAAATCAGCCAACCAAACAAAAAACACATTAACAGTTAGAGCAGACCGAAAGTGGAATGCACTACTTTGAGAAATGGTGTCTTACCCCTTTTTGGAGGTCTTCAAGCAGAGGCTAGATGACCAGTTGGGGATTGCTTTTGGATGTGGGTTGGACTGGATGTCTACTTAGGTCCCCTTAAACCCTCAGTTTCCAAGATTCCAATTCTTACTGAACAATCTGCATAGTAGTTCATTGCATTAAAATTTATCTATATCTATATGTATATTTATATCTATATCTATCTGTCTATCAGCAAGCCTTTGTGAAGTGCCTACTATACACTCCAGTTACTGTGCTAAGTACTGAGTTAAAAGTCCATCAGTTCCTATTCTCAAAACCCATACATCCTCTCAGAGGAAGCATCAACCCAGGACAGGTAACCTCTTTCCCACTGACAAAAAGCTCAGCCTTGTTTCTAGCTCTAGGTTCCTACACACAGACCACGTTTATATCCTGGTGAAATCTGACCTTTTAAGGGAAGGAAGGACTGCTGAAGAGATAGTGCACTTTCATCTCTGACCTACACCGTCTGTACAATTCAAGTCTAGAGATCCTGGCTTGCCAAGACAGAGCTTGGGTATTTTTAGTTCTTCCTTCTGTGATGTCTTTTTGGTGATGGCCATCCTCTTCCCCCAGAGGCTGTCGTAGCCATTACCTCCTGATAGAAAATCAGTTTAACTTTAACTTTCACACATGAGATTGCTACCAAGGCCAGAAATATCCATCTTAGGCTCACTTCTCAGTCACCAGTGCTCAGGAAAAAGGAACACAATGCAGAAAAGGCAGTCAGTTAAATTAGGAAGCATTTGTTAAATGCTTACTATGTGCCAGGCATGGGAGTATGTATGTATATATGTGTATATATGTATATGTACATATATACACATACATATACATAAATATACACACATACATATACATTCACACACACATATACATATACACACACATGCACACACACACACATATATACACATATACACAGTAACTTACTCTGGAATGGGGGAAGACACCACATAAAAGATAATTGAAAAGTGGGGAGAGGATAAAGGTATCTGCTATGGGGAAATGTGGAGAAAATCTTATGGAGATGTGTCAGCAGCACAACCTGGAAAGGAATGGCATGGCTAGTTTGAACCCTCTCCTTAAAGTCAAGGTTCTAGCAGGAACCAGCCAAGAATTTGAGCTTCAGTATCTAGCTTGTCCAGGCAAGCACATGTACTTATTGCCATGTGCATACATTCAGCATTGCTGCTGGGAGATGGGCTGCTGGAAGTTGATGGGATAGGGAGAGAGTGATTCTTTTCTGGCTAGAAATCTAAGAGAGATGTGCTTAATTCCTAAGCTTCAGCTGTAGGGGGAAAAAAGACTAGAGATAATTACAAGAAAATCTATTCAATGGACTGTTCCCCCTGGCTAAGTGGTCAATTCTCTTTGGCACAGTGGTCCCCCTTCCCACTCAGCTGGAGCCTAGCTGTATTCTGAAAGCCAGAATAATGGTCTGTGAGACAATGAGAGGCAGTGGAAAGAATGTTGAATTTGGACTCCTATTGAAAAAGGAGTCAAGAACCTTAGACACATCACTTAATCTCTCTGGGCCTCAGTTTTCATATTTGTCAAATGAGCAGATTGGATTAACTGCCCTATGTCAGTTAGGCCTTTGAAAGGACCTTACAGCCTCTGATCTAGTTTCCTATCTATGATAAGAAAGAGGAAGGAATTTGGAGTCAGAAGACATGGGTTCAGATTGCAGCTCCTCTGCTCTCCGTGTGACTACAGACCAGCCTTTTAATTTCTCTGGGCCTCTCTTTCTTTATCTATTAAATTATCTATTGTCTATTAAAGGATTAGGTGACTTCCAAGTTCTTTTCAAGCTCTTAAGTCTATGATCCTCTAATCTTCTCTTTAGATTATATGAAATGCAATGAATGATTATTTTTAAGGCTTCCCCCACCCCATAATCCTTCACTTGCTATCTCAGAAAAAAAAATTAGGAAGGAGACATAGCAGTGATGAGTTGAATCTTTTCTTTGCAGGTAATTTGAAGAACCTCACTGAGTCAAAGCACTTAGCAAATGAGATTTCTATGTTTGTGTATGTTTAATGTGATATTTCTAAATAGCTGATGGTTTTGACTTTTTAAATTAGTTCAGTGCATAGGGACATTATTTTTCATTGCAACTAACACTGGCTTTAACTAATCAAGCTTCATCCTTTGTGGTGAATTTATATTCTTTAGTGGTTTTTTTGTATAGATGACAAGATCTCTTATGAGATTTGATTAAAGTCAATGAAACTATACTAGTTTATACTTGTAAGGTGATGGCTATTTAATGTCTGCTTAATTAGCTTTTGGCCAAGGATTCCAGCCCATTAAGTAGCTAGTTAGTATATGTTCCACATAAACACATCTGGCTCAACATTCAATGAAAGTTTTTCTTGTGTGAGGGTAACAGATGTGGTGATCATTCCTCCTTTCACTTAAATAATTAGCAGCACTCTAGTGAAATAACCCTAGACAGCCTGC
Source organism: Trichosurus vulpecula (assembly GCF_011100635.1). Taxonomy (NCBI): domain Eukaryota; kingdom Metazoa; phylum Chordata; class Mammalia; order Diprotodontia; family Phalangeridae; genus Trichosurus; species Trichosurus vulpecula. The sequence goes on from NC_050578.1 coordinate 73,612,668, forward strand.
CACAGAGCCAACTGCATGGTCTCAGAGCTGTCTCTGTGGACATGTGCCTCTTATTCCATCAGTCTGGTCCACTGATAGCACTCCCTCCTTTGTGATGTTTCCTCAGTTGGTTTTAGTTCTATCATATAATCTCCTAAATTAACTTTGGAGTCTTGCCTTTCATCTAAAAACAGGTTTGATAAGAAGAGAGTAGAAAAGGGACATAAGGATCATGTATTGTATCAGGTTACTACCCCTGATGTGAGGTCTGCCTGAGACATTTTCAGGGCTGCTTATCCACCTTTGGTGTCCACCTGGCACTTAATGTTCTCCTGTGGCTTCAAAAAATTGTATCATGCACAGTGGCCATACCCTGGTAAAAACCATATTGACAGATAAGCTAAACCAGGTTGAAGGTAACCGGCAGGCTTCAAACCCATCAGTGAGTTAGGGGGATGTGTACCCCAAGCATGTGAAGACTTCCTCTGGCAGAAAGGGCAGATGAGAACAACCGTTCCAATGGTCATGAAGGTGGCTGAAGCAGATTCTGTGGAGCTCTTAAAACTTGGCTAGACATCAAAGCCAAGGTTATCCATTGCATCCTAGGCCATCACCAGTCTTTTTGACTTTTGTTATACTAATATACATGATAGGGGGTCTAAAGGATGGATACCGATATTGTGAACTTGGGGGATTATAAGGATGGCAGTGCCTTTGATAAAGGTAGAGAAGTTCAGAAGAGTTTTTGAGGAAAAATCTGAATCCTGTGATTTATGATCTTATTCAAGAATGAGACCTGTGCAGTCAGGAGGCAGGGTAAGCTGTAAACCCTTAGCTACTGTCAGTGAATACAGAGCTATGACCACCAGATGATGGAGTGCAGGGTGTGGCTACCCTTGGGCAATTCAGTTATAACTTCCCGGAGGAGAAAGGGACATTTTGAGAGTTTGCTTTGGGTGGAGAGGGCTGAGAATAGGGGTGTGGGGTGGTATTGGAGACAAGCACTGGGACTGGTATTTGGAGGAAGGTAGTATGTGAATTCCCCACCTCTGATTCCTGTACATCTCTATGAGTCATCACAAAGCCCTTCTGAAGGGGGGAGGTGTCTCATGCTCCTTACATTGTAGACCATTGTTCTAGACTAAGGCTCTTAGAAATTTTTAGCATTTACTGCAGGAGACAATCATTTTCAATATTACAGGAGAGATTTTTTTCTTCTCTATTCTTCTCATCATATATTCTACACCTAAAAAAAAGTCTAGATTATTTGGAGGTTCATTATTTTATGAGGCTTGTTTCCATATGAATTAAGTTGATGGTTCTTTTTAAATTTATTTTTTATATTTAATTTATTTATTTTCACTTTTTAACATTCACTTTCATAAGTTTTAAATAGTCTCCTACTCCCTCCCCCCTCCCTCCCTAAGATGGCATGCAATCTGATATGGGCTCTACACATACATTCCTATTAAACACATTTTCACATTAGTCATGTTGCACAGAAAAATTATAATGCATAGGAGAAACCATGAGAAACAAAACAAAACCAAAGAAAAAAGAGTCTGCTTTGCTCTGTATTCAAACCCCATAGTTCTTTGAATGTGGATGGCATTTTCCATCATGAGTCTTTTGAAAAAGTTTTAGGTACTTGCATTGCTGAGAAGGGCTAAGTCTATCAAAATCAGTCCTCACATACTGTGGCTGTTACTGTGTATAATGTTCCCTTGGTTCTGCTGACTTCACTCAGCATCAGTTCATATACGTCTTTCCAGATTTTCCTGAAGTCCACTTGCTCGTCATTTCTTATAGCACAATAGTATTCCATTACTTTCATATAACACAACTTGTTCAGCCATTCCCCAATTGATTATCATCCCCTCAATTTCCATTTCTTAGTGGCCACAAAAGAGCTACTTTTCCCAATTTTATGGTCTCTTTGGGATACAGCCCTAGAAGTGATATTGCTGGGTCAAAAGGTATGCAAATTTTTATAGCCCTTTGGGTATAGTTCCAAATTACTCTCCAGAATGGTTGGATCAGCTCATAGCTCCAACAGCAATGAATTAGTGTTCCATAAGTTGGAGGTTATTAAGAGAGGTGATAAAGTTGTTTAGACTTTTGTAGGTCCAAGACTCCACCTTCTTTTCTGGTCATTACTCACAGTTAATATGCAGCTGTTATTAGTCTTTATAAGAGGGGCTTATTCTGTGACCTTTGGTTGATAAGCCATCCACAGCTGCCCCTGCATAGTTGACATCTAAACCTGTAACTTGGCGAGCAGAACAGAGCAAATCAGATAAATATACTTAAACATGTTTCAAAGAAAGAGAAGCAGAACAGAATGATCCAATTGCCTCATCCTACAGCTTGTTTTATAGAGATAATTTTAGTAGGCATATGGTATAGTAAAATGTGCTTTCAAAAACATTGGCCACAACCTTCTGGCAAAAGTGGAATAAATATCTAAATAAAATGATAGCTGGTAATATAATTTCTTATAAAAGGCAAGATTGGAAGGCTTTTTGTCTTCGTGTTTGGGGTAGAAAGTAGGACATTGGTATATGTTGACAGTTTTGTGGTTTTGATCATTGAGATGAAAAAAAAAATCAAGGCAAGCAGCTTATGGTTAATTAGAGTAAGAAACCTTTTCATCATCCCCCTCCCCTACTTTGGCTAGTCATCCTGAATCTGTTTTCCTTAAAATGAAGTTTTGCTTAAAATCAGATTGGTAGGTTGATTGAATGCTTCTGTTTCTATTTCTCAGGCTAAAAAAAATGTGACTTTAATTTGCACATCCTTTCAAATAAAAAAAAAGAGATAATCCACACGACAGTTACAGATTCCATTATCAAGAGAGCAAGTGACACATCTCTAATATTTAATTATTTCTTCTGATTTTTGCATTTAGATAGGCTTGGAAACGTATTTTTAGGATGCTAGAGTCCTATGATAAAACAATAAATTGAATAGGTGCATTGGAACATTGGGTTAAATGTTACTGCTTTGTAAATGCAAAGTAGGGATTTGTTACAACAATGTGACAAATTGAATTCTAATGGCTTGAAAGAGCTAATGTGTCTCCCTAGTGCCCAATACACAAAAGAGATTGGAGAGACTGGAGCCCATAATATTGAGCTAGTTAGGTAATAATCACTTGTAAGTATAAATCACTTTTCACATGATATTGTCAGGATGTGTCAGCACTATTGATGGCTACATTTTCACATCATCCCTGATTGGCAGCATGCATCCATCTTGTAGTTAGGGGTCCTAATGCTCTAAGTAAACACTGAGAGGCACACAAGGTCCCAGGGTAATAGAATTGAAAACTGTTGCTCAAAAATATTATTATTATTCTCAAGCTCTTTAATACATTTCAATATCTATTTGCATTTTCTAGGAATATTTAATTGATATGTTGGTTGTTTTATGTTCCTCAGTGTTGGACATTCTTGTTTGGGAAAAAAGGCTGAGTCTATAAAATGAGATTACAATTGAAAATAGAAGAGTTTGGAAAAAATCCAAAGTTTGAAACTGTATAGTAGTCAATGTAAATTTGAAAACAGTAATTTTCAAGAAAGGTTAATTTCAATGTAATGAAATTGTTTACTGACAGAAGCAATATAAAAAAATCTCTGAACCTGATGTAATTTTTTCTTCTTCTAAAGTTACTGTATCATAGAGGACCAGAAGAGTACTTTGTTTATCTTCTCACTCCTGGCATTGTGGAAGACATGCCACTTAGAAATGTATTTGTTTGATTTTTGAACTCTGAATGCAGTGAATTTCTGATGATGTGATAGCCAATTGATTACTTGAGCACTGCAAAATTTGCATTTTACATTCTAGTGTATATCTCTATGCTCATAAGCTTTTCTTTCATTTTTCTCCCATCATGACATTTTATGTTCCTGAGGTATCATAACTTTTGGGGAGCTCTGTTTTAATGAAGAGGCGTTTTTGACAATAGCACATTAAAAAGCTGAATTTTCTCAAATGAAATTTGGTGAAATTGAACAGACCCACTCTTTGGCACTGAAGGCATCACCTTTTTTGTTAAGTTCTCTATTGATTTATAATGCAAGTCTGCTCTTCTCTCAGTGTTCCCTACATTAGGAAAGACTGCAGGAACAGAGGAAAGGTGTGAGCATTATGCAGTGACTGCAGGATCTTACACTGAATTGATAGACTCATTTAACATCATTGTGACATTTTGTGGTGGTACTGCAGTTTTAGCTCCATGTGCCAGGTCAGTGAGACACATTCAATTTTGGATGTGTTTCTTTATTTCACTCCATAAATAGTGCAAACACAAGAGAACAGATTTGCACAGAGATTGAAAATTTATTGTTTTAAATTTTAGAAATGAATGTTGTTAATAATAATGAACCATAAATAAAACTAACAAGTAACAAGCATGAATTAAGCACCAATTTTTGGCAATTACTGTCCAAGTAATTGCACAGGGACAAAAAGACAAGAGCAAAATAATCCCTACTACCCTTGATGCTCAGATAGGGAGTCATGAAACTCTTAATGCAGTGTTAAGTCTTTTAAAGATATTCTGTTGTTGGAAACAGAGTGCTAGATTTGGAGTCAGGAAGACTTCAGTTCAAATACTGCCTAAGACACTTATTAACAGGATGACCCTGAGCAAGTCACTTAATTTCTCTGTGAGAGGTTTTCTTTGTTGTCTGCAAACCTTTACCTTCCCTTCTTTCTTCCTCCTGAACCAGAGTTCCTGAGTTGGCATTGACTCATCAATGATTATTCATTGGTTCTGGCCATTCAATCAATTCCAAATAAATCTAACTGATTTCAGCAAAATATTTGATGAAGCCTCTGGTAGGCTAGATAGGAGTACAAAGTAGATCGTTTCTGCAAGCATTCTTTACTTCCCTCAGTTTATTTACCATGAATAAAGAAAGGAAATGAGGCTACAATGGCAAAATCTATTCTTGATTAAGCTGTGAGGATGCTTAATAATCACTACTTCCTTTGTCTTCTTCTTTGTCCGATCTTCAGTACATTTTCCCAGCATTAAAAGAAAGGAAGTTTATTTTCCCAATACAATGTCATATTTATAGAGATATTCTCTACTGTCTTTTCGAAGAAGTGTCCGCTAAAATAGATATACTGATTGTTACTAAGAAGTGATATGACCTACTACCATGTCAGTGAAACTGTGGTTTAAAAAAAATTCATACACTGTGAAATATTGCTTGCATTTCAACTCACAGTAACCAATGTGCAAAATATTAATTTGCTCCTTACTTTGTGAATATCTAATAAAATATTTCCACTTTATGATCCATTAAAAAATGAAAAAAATTAAGTAAAACTGTGAAAGACATTTGCTGGAAGTAATAAATAATTTACCTCCAGTTTTCACAGACTGAAAATTAAACTGGCAACTACTCAAAAAGTTATTAAAATTATGGTGACTAAAGATATTTTGAAATCAAGTGCTGGTATTTAATACTAAGCATAGCTTTTAAAAAGTTAGTTTTATGAACAATAAAGGGCATAAATTGTTATAAAGGGGTTTTATATTTGTTCATGTTTCAACATTTTACTTCAAGTTTGGCATATGTAAATTTTCATCCCACAAATCTGTATTTTGCCTATCATCATGCTACCAAAGTGTTTAAATATATACTCTAATACATTAGTCTATTATAGATGGAAATTAATATATAAATTAATTCAGTGTTATACTGGAAGTCACCATTTTTGTAACTGCTTTTATATGAGTCAACAAATACAAAACATGTCAACAGAATAAATTCTATGTAACAAAGTGGAATCTTAAGATTTTACAGAAAGAAGTGTCTTTTAAAGTCATCTAGTCCAATCACCTAGCTACTAAAAAGGATTTTTCTTCAGCCTTCTTGACACATGGTCATCTATTGTTTTTTTTAATTTTTAAACTTCCAGTGATAGGGAGTTCATTGTTTCAGATGGAAGCCATGTTCACTTTTGAAATAGCTTAGCTGTGAGAAAGGTTCTTGTTTACAGTAAGCTGAAATCTGCATTCCTATAACATCTACCACTGATTCCAAGTCTGTTCTTAGGAGGCACATGGGCAAAATATAATCATTATACAGTCTAGCAACCATTCAAGTAGTTAAAGACTGGTTTCATGTCTTCCTAAAGTCTTAAGTGATTATAAGGTACTTATGGTCAGTTACTATATACATATACATATGTACATACACACACACATATACACACACATATACATATATATATATATATGTTCACCCATAGATACATACACATACATATTTCTTTGTATTCCAGAACTTCCTCCATGGGGTGCTCACAGAAGGTATTTAACAAATATTTGTTGAATTTAATGACTTCTTGAATTCAAGGCAAAAAATGCCCTTAGGTCTTTTACTATATTGATTTCATATAATTTTAGATTCATAGATTTGGAGCTGGAAGGGAAGATAAAGCTCATCTTCTCTAGCCCTTTCACTTTATAGACACTTCCCAATCATAACCTACTCTGGATATATTCTGGTTTCTAAATATAACTCTGAAATATATGAGCCTTAGGACTAGTTAAAATATTCTAGATGTGTCTTGGTCTATACATTGTCCAGTAAATCATACTCTCATAAATTTATATAGTGTTGGGAAATAATTCCCATTTATAAAAATGTAAATTACTTAATTCCCTCTCTTGGACAGAAAAAAAAAACTTACGAATAGTGTTTAACTAAACTAACAGTTTTTTAATCAGAGATGCTTTAACTTTGGTAAAGCCAGAACTAAAACTCAAGTTCTCCAAATCACTGATTTCCTACTGTGTTTCAGGGTTCCATAAGGTGGACTTTTTATTCCTTTAAAGAAATAATATTTTTTTCCAGTTACATCTAAAGATAATTTTTAATACTCATTTAAAACATTTTGAGTTCCAAATTCTCTCCTGATATAGTCTATACGTGTATAATCATGCAAAAGATATTTCCAAATTAGTCATACTGTAAAAGACACAGACCAAAAAAATCCACATAAAAAATAAAGTATGCTTTGATTTGCATTCAGACTCTATCATCTGAATGTGGATAACATTTTTCATCATGTGCTCTTTGGAATTTTCTTGGATGATTGTGTTGCTGAGAATAGCTAAGTCATTCATAGTTGATGATCATACAGTATTGCTTTTACTGTGTACAATGTTCGTTTGGTTCTGCTCACCTCATTTTGCATCAGTTCATGTATGTCTTTCTGGGATTTTCTGAAATCATGCTGCTTGTCATTTCTTATAGCACAGTAGTATTCCATTACAATCATATGCCATAATTTGTTCAGCTGTTCCTCAATTGATGGGCATACCCTCAGTTTCTAATTCTTTGCCACCACTAAATGAGGGGCTTTAAATACTTTTTTGTAGAACTAGGCCCTTTCCCTTTTACAAGAAATTTCTTTTGGATACAGACCAAGTAGTGGTATTGTTGGATCAAAGGGCATATGCATAGTTTTATAGCCTTTTGGTCGTAGTTCCAAATTTCTCTCCAGAATGGTTGAATCAGTTTATAACTCCACCAACAGTGTATTAGTGTCCCAATTTTCTCACATTCCTCCAACATCATAGACTTCTCCTGCTGATCTCTCAAGCTTTCTTAGACCAAAAAAGTCTCTCTTCAACCTTTTTTTTCACTCTGAAACTCCAAAATTTGATATGAAGCTTTATTTTGAAGTTGTTTGGAGGAGAATGTTGGGAGAGTTCACTGAATGGCTGCCCCTAATCTGCTGTTTTGGCTCCACCTTTCCATGATTTTGCTTCCGAAAAGAACTTGTTATACAAGAGAAAGAAGACCTTCCACTTCCAGTTTCTGGGGTGAAGACTTTAAGAACCTCAGTGAAGCCAAGCTCTTATTTTTCTTCTCTAAAGGAACATCTACAAGTGCTGGAAGGGGGAGATCATGGATCATTTCTTTTGACCACTTGTCCCACCTCCCTTCAATTTTTCTGTGAAATAAAAAAAAATCTTTTTTTATTTACCTATTTAGCCATGTAGGCCTACTGTGTTTTTAGGGCTTGGTTGTCAGAAAAATCAAAACCTAAAAGTAACTGAACGAAGTTAAAAAAAAACTCTCCACCTGCTTACATCCTGTTTCCTTCTGCAGCACACCCTGAGTGGTGTGATGGGATGTGGGTTGCTGCTAATGGGGGTTAGAGGAAGATGCAGAAAGAGGAACCTGAAGATAGAGATGCTGAAGTATTGTGTCAGCTTCCTGGCTGACTTCACAATGTTGCTTAGCATCAGTCCTGTTTACCTCTAACGAGGCAGGGACAGGAAGAAACTGTGCCAGGAGATACACTTGTCACGTAGTTGCGCACTGGCTGCACTGCTTCATGGATTCTGGACTTTTTTTTTCTTTTTGAAACATGGCCAACTTCATATAAAGGAGATTGTTCTCCAGGGGATATGTTAATCAAGGTATCACTGTGTTGTAACTAAGCTTGGTCATCTTATGTCAGGGCAGAAGATAAGTGAGAAGTAATTATTAGTTCATGATTTTTGCCTCTTTCCATACTCTTTCTCCTAGTAAATAAAAAGAGTTTATGGATTTCTTAAATTTCTTTGTATTTTTATTTCTATGACCCTTTTCTCCTTTCCCTGCCTCCTCACAATCATATTGAGGTTAAAAGAATTTTTTAGCAAACTATCTCTGAGAGTGCACTTTTGCCAGAGAGGTAAATACTTTTTTTTTTCATAGACCACTTTTGCCTTGTATCTTCCAAAAAAAATCAATCAAAAATATCATAGTGATATCTAAAGTTTGTTTCCAAAAGTTTAGTCTCATTCCTTTTACTCACAATATTATAGATGTAAAAATATTTTTGTCTAGGGAAGTCTCAGTCAATTAATAGACATTTATTAGGTACTTGCTATGTGCCAGACCAGGAACTAAACCCTGGGGACACAAAGACACAAGCTTCATTCTGTTGGAAGTCAATAACCAGTTTCATTAATAATAAAATATAGCTATGATTGAAGGTTTGTTTGTCCTAGAATCTCATCATGGACTTAGCTTACTATTGTTCTTAAGTCTGATGTTGTACTTTCTTTGAAAACTTTAATTAAATGCTACCTTTACTTGGCCCCTTTTTTCTGTGTGTACCCACTCACACATCTATGTAATTCACTACCAAAAAAATCAAGAAAAAACACCAAAAGGAAGCAGGTCTGTGCTTTTTTCCAGTTTTTTTAGTCCATCTACAGAGAAAAAGATGCTTCACTGACCCAATATGAAATATTTTGGGAGTTGAGGTAGGCACAGAGTGCAGATTTTATTGACCTTTTTAACCTATATATAAGAAAGAGCTGCTGGTTTGTTAATATGAAATGGGCTTTATATCTTCCCACTTGGATATGTATTTATACAAATGTGAATAGTTTTAGAGAAACTATTATTTTAAAACAACAGATAGTATTGGAAATTAGGTATAATTGACTCAGTTATTCAGAGCCAGAGCTTTCATTCCATGGATTATGGGATCATGCTTAAGGCCTCTTCTTAGATACCAGGGAACATGTATATATTTTAAAATTTTTGGTAAACTAATGATAATTAGGACCCTAAACTTATAAAAGTTACATAATACATTCCAAAGCCACATAGAAATTACTTTCGAATTATCTATTGTTCGTGGATATGTCATGTGTTTTCCCACCTTGATGCCTTTGGTTATTCTACTGGGAAAGCCTTTTCCCACTCCTGAGCCATCTAAATCTCACTTCTTCGTTAAGACCCTAACTCTTCTACAGAAACCTTCCTTTCATCAGGCTAGTCTGATTTTCTCTTTAGTCTTCAGAGTCTTTCCTCTGCCAGGACTGGCTGAGGCTGTTTTGGATTAGAAGAAAGGAGACACCTGTAGATCGAGTATTAACAAAATAAAGCTTACTTAGCAATTACATGAAAAAGCTATTCAGCAAAGATGTCACATTGATTAGTGTGGGCACAGCTTCTCTTCCTCCACATTTGCCACAGTGGCGTGCCTGATCAGAAGGTTGTGTTTGGTCTGAGGAGCCCCCAACTGCTTATGCACTGGGCTTTTATTCAAAGGTGACCACCTCAATAATCCAGGCCTTAATCCCTGAACTTATTAAGACTCAAGGATGGTTTCATTTACATTTTAAGGGGGAAAAATAGCCTGGCCTGTAGGGAGTAGATGTTGCTCCCATAATATCCCACCTTTTGGTGGAAAGGTCCTAAAAGCCTTGTAGGGTACCCACCACCACTTTAGTAATCATAAGTACTGGAAAACCCTGACTTTAGGGTTGTAAGAAGTCTGGAATAGGCTTCCATGGAGCAGAAGCTTCATTCAGGTAAAGGAAAAACAGAAAACAAAAAAAGACAACAAGCAATGTAATGACCCTTTCAAAGAGCACAGACCAAGTGTTGGTGGTGGGCAGGGGTGATTTCAGGAGAAGTTCACAGAGGGTTTCCATACACATAAAGGGAAGATGATTAGCTGGAGCAGTACTAGGAACATCAGGGATTTTCACTGGCTATACTATGCCTAGAATGGCACACAATGACACTTCTGATTTGGCCATTGATCCTTATCACAAGTCAGGGACATTTATAGTTAGGTACAGAAAAGGTCATTACCATCTCGAATGTGATATATCTCAGGGCTATGGTATATAACAAAATGGCACCCTGTACCACTACCCTCTCAGTGTTTCCCAGCCCACCAGGCTGGACTTTCCTTGGAAGCCCCAAGGGGTAGCAAGGACCCCTTTGTACCTTTAGAGGTCTCTGCTGAGGGATTTCCTTCTTCTTACTGGAACTGGGTGGTTACGCGGATGTTTTGTCAACAATCATTTATCAAGGTTTACTATGTGTCAGGCACTATGCTAAGCACTGAGGCTACAAAGAAATGAGAAAGAATAGTCCCTACTCTCAAGGAGCTCACAGTCCAATGGGAGAGAAAACAGAAAGAGGCATTTACAAACAAGTTACAGATACGATCAGTCAGAGATTACCAAAAGACAACAGGCACCATTATTAAGGGGGATAGCAAAATGCTTCCTGCAGAAAGTGAGATTTTAGCAGGGTCTTGAAGGAAGGCAGGGAGAGCTGCTAGGAAGGAGGCTAGAGGAAAGGGAATTCTAGGCATGGACTATACCCAGTGAAAATCCTGGAGTCAAAAGAGTGTCTTGCTCAAGGAACAGAAATGAGGTCACTGTCCTTGGGTCACAGAGAGCATGGGGGTAAGGTGGAAGAAGATACTAAGCGGGGAGAGCATTGATCATAAAACAGAGGATTTTATATTTGATCTTGGTGGTGCTAGGGAGTTACTCTAGCTTACTGAATAGGGGTCACACCTCCACTGAGAGAACAGTCTGATAGCTGAGCAGAGATTAGACTAGAATGGGGAGAGACCTGAGGTTAAGGAGGACAATCAGTGAGTTATTGCAGTAGTCCAAGTGTATGAGGTGAGGACAGTTTGCATCAGGGTGTTGCCAGTATCAAAGGAGGGAAGGGCATCTTATACAAGATATGTTAGAAAGGTAAAAATGGGCAGGACTTGGCAGTGGATTGGATATGAGTGGGGAGAGAGAGAGAAAGACAGAGAGAGAGAGAGAGAGAGAGAGAGGCAGAGAGGCAGATAGACACAGAGAGGCAGATACAGAAAGAGACAGAGACAGAGAGAGATGGAGAGAGACAGAGAAAGAGGGAGGGAAGGAGATAGAGAGAGCAAGAGAAACAGAGAGAGATGCAGGAAGACACACAGAGAGAGACAGAGACAGAGAGATGTAGAGAGACACAGAGAGACAGACAGACACGGAAGGAGAAAGAGACACAGACAGAGATAGAGAGAAACGAGGAGAGACAGAGAAAGAGGGAATGAGATGTGAGAGAGAGACAGAGTCGGAGACAGAGAGAGGCAGAGAAAGAGGGAGGGAGGGAGATAAAGAGAGAGACAGAGAGACCAGACAGACAGAAAAAGGAGAGACAGAGATAGAGAGGATGACAACCAGGTGGTGAGCCTGGCAGACTGGGAGGATGGAGGTGCCCTCAACAATAATAGGGAATATAGGAAAAGGGATATTTGGGGGGAGGATGAGTTCAGGCCTGGATCTGTTAAGTCTAACATTTCTGGGTAAAGGCAATTTGAGATGTCCAATAGACAGTTTTACCACTCTGCTGTTAGAAAGCAAGGTATCTTGCAACAATTTTACCTTTTGTTCCCCAAAGACTGCCTATCCCCTCTAGCTGTCTTTTGACCCCAGGGTACTTTAGTGATGGGCATGTACAGGGACCTTCCCAATTCCAGATTACATTAAGGGAAGGGCAATTACAGATTTGTTATCTAAGCCTTTGCCACTCTTCCTCCGCTGGTGCCTGCGAATTGCCCTTTCTACTGGGCCTGCTGCCATCCTGTGCTGGAGCCATGCTATTCTACCCACTGCACATTCCTTTAAGCCAGGATATCACACTACCCCTGGCTGGCTCACTATGTTGATGAGATTAGGAATGGCTCCACTGAATTGCTAAGACAACTGTATCCAGCCAAGCCAGGGCTCTGGCTTTTCTTCCCATTACAGTGGTCAACTCTGTCAATACAGAAACTCTTTTTTTTTTTTCTAGTTATGTCTGTCTGAAGGATCCAGGAACTTCTAACCTCTCAAACTCATGAGGCTTCTTTCAGAGCTAGGGATGGCCCTTTTAGAATTTCTATTCTGCATCTGTGCTTGGGGAAAGAGGCAAAAACCAGAAGAGGCAGACAAGTCTCAGGCTCATTTAGGCTAGTACGTGTGTTCTAACAACAAGTAGTCTGTTTCTGCTGGGGTGGCGGAAGGCATCGGGGCCCTCACTGGGGCCCTGCACTAGAAGTCTGAGAAAGAGAAAGTTATATACCACATGTTCAGGACTGAAAATGGAATGTCTCTCCTTAGACTCAATCTCACCCACCCCTCATCCTCAGCAAATTAACTGGGGTATGTTTGCCATACTTCTCTATATATTCATTTTTGGAAAATTCTCTAGGTTTCTGGGGTGGTTAAAAACATTGTCCTTTCCAGATGTTCCCCCAGTGCCTTGTATTAAAGTCTCAAAAATCCATATGGTACAGTTCTTAAAGGCCTCCTAAATACCATATTAAGTCCCAAGCAGTTTATTTAATAAAGTTCTTAGAAAGTTGCAAAGTCACCACTCTTCTGTGAGAACTGAGGCCTTTGATAGCTGGTAGACCTGGAGATCACAGTCATACAAAGTTTCCCAAATTCAACAAATGATATTTTACAATGTTTATCACAGAGAAGATTCACAGAAATCTCTCATTCCTGAATTCATAGGAACAGCTTACTTGCTAATTCTCACACCCTCTAGTTAGTGGGTTCCTCCATACTGTCCCATTGAGAAAGACTCGTGATATGCCAACAGAAGCATGACCAGGAACATGTTATCCATGAGGTAGGCCAGGCATATGAGGGCATCCAATCATCTTGGTCTCCTTCCCTTCCTACTTCTTTTCCTCCACTTAAGCTATGAGGTCAGCCATGAGGTCATTCCAAGCCAGTCTTGTTGCCTATGCCCAGTTTTCTAGGCCAGGTCTGGTTTGGACTGTTCTGCTATTTCAGGGTTAGGATTGGAACAAAATGAGGCTGTGGTATACCATCTAACTTTTAACAAAAAATAAGTATTTGCTAAGCGTGTGAAAAGAATTTTCAGCAAGGATATGGATGGGGCCAGCTTCCCTGCCTTTACATTTGTGGTGGGAGTGTACCTGGCCGGGAAGGTACTCCTTACTTCTTGTCCTGGCTCCACATAAGTAGTTTGAGGAATAGAGGGTGTTTTTATTGCTTTTTATGGAAAAGCTTGCCTGGTCTCTACAGAGGAGATATTGTTCCTACTCATGGTCTCTGTCACACTTACAGTTTGTAATATTAATCTAGTACTTACTATGTGATATTTTATACTGCTCGCTATCTTTTTCATGTATGTGTATGTGTGATCATAAGTTCCTTGAGAAGAGAGCCCACATTTTTAATGTCTCTGTAGCTTGGCATAATGTCTTGCTCACAGGCAGAATTCACTATTTGCTAATCGATTGTTCTGCTCCTTTGGAAACCCACAACATTCCTACTCTGTGTAAAAGATATATATTTATTGTATATAATATATGCGACACACCTATATGCTATGCTTTTATGCATATAATTCATATGTATGCAGCTGTATATATTTTCAGTTCAATTAAATATTGAATTAAATTATTCAATTAAATGATTCATTTAATTCATTTCAATTAAATAATTAAACTACAATATACACAGTGCTTATTCTATGAAAAAGATGAAAAAACATTCACTGGGCTCAAATAGCTTATAGTCTATCAGATTGGATATAATGTGCTTATATGTTATCAAAAGAAAGTATATATAAAGCAATACAATATGATTTCAAGAAGGAGAGGGGCTTGTTGAAATGGGAAATCAGAAAGGGGACCATGTAGAGGGTAGTACCTGAGAATTTTTTTAAAGGAATCCAGGGATTCTGTCAGGAGGAAGTGAGGAGGAAGTGCATTGGAGGCATGTCTTTCTCGCACAAAGGCAGAGAGATGGTGGTAACATATATGGGGAACAGCTAATAAGCTAATACAGAGACAGCTCAGAACTCCTCAACCCAATAGCAGGTACCCCAGAGGAGGACTTTTCAGTCCAGCTCCATGAAACCATCATCCTAGCACATGATCTGATAATTGCTTCTGTAGGTATGCAGCTATTGAAGATCCAGAAAGGAAGTCATTGGTCCTCGTGAAGTTCTCTGCATCAGAAATTGGTGTGATTTTGTCAATATTAGTGACATAAAAGAAGACACATTACCATTTTCTTTGTCACTACAGTCTAAGAACTATGGGACCTTTCACCTAATTTTTTTTAAGGTTCAAATTATTAGCCAGTGGCAGTTTCCAAGGGCAAAGAAAAAGACAGTTGTTGAAGAGATACTGACGATGCTTGACTTTTAGGAAACTACAGTAGCCTACCTTTACCAATACTTTCCTCACAGCAACCATACGAGATAGGCAGGACTAATATCCTCATTTTATGGGTGAAGAAATGGAGATGCAGACAGATTATGGTTCCTCAGGGGCAAAACACAGACCTTTCAAATGTCATATTGATTTTCAGTCCCAAATTTATTCTCTCTGCATGTGCACTGCTCCACACTAATTTGGTCTCTCTGTCTGTCTGTCTCTCTTTTAACTGATTCAAAAGCAGTCAAGCAGTCAGTTGATTTTTGTGGAATCATCATAGATTAGGAGGTTGTTCTGAAGCACAGATCTATGCTCAAAAATCTTCAGTGGTTTCCTATTGGTTCTAGAATGAAATATAAATTCCTCACCTTGATAGTTATGGCCCATGACAATCTGTACTGACTCTCCCGGATTTCTGTCTGCATAGTCCTCGTCACACATTTGACTTTCTAGCCAAAATGACCTATGTATTGTTTCTTGAATTCACTATTCTATCTCCCTACTCCATCTTTGCATGTTCCTTGTGTAACCTCCTACACTTCCACCTCTCTCAGAAACTGACTTCTTTAAAGGTTTAGCTGGGCTGACTCTTCCTACTAGAAGCCTTTTGTGATTCCCCCTAGCAATAAGTTCTTCCTTCCTATTAAAAATATTTAGGTACATGTGGTATCCTCCAGTAGAATATAAGCTCTTTAAGGTCAGAGACTACGTATACATATTTGTATATGTGTGTATCTTTGTACCTCCAGTAATTAATCACATTGAAAACAAAATACATGTATTTTGCTTTAATTAAAAACAAAATAAAACATTTTCGATAATCCCATTTTGAAAATATTTTCAGAGAGTAACACAAGAGAAGCAATGTTGTTGCTATTATCAGCACTATAGGCATTTTATAAATGTTTGCTAAACTGAATCGAAGTTTTTAAAGTTGAGAATCCTTGGCATTTTCTTCTTTCTCAATGCCACTGATTAAACCTGTTTAGCCTATATTCTCTTTATAAGTAGAATAATTGCTTTATTATTTCATTTATTATTTGACCTTTGCTTCTGTGTATTTGCATTCTCAAACAGTTCTCTCTTTGTTTCTCATGTAAGGTTTGTCATTGTAGAATCATGGTTTTCTAGCCTTCAGATTATTTATGCTGTGTAGGCCACATATTCTGCTTTCACAATTCCTACTTCTCTTTTAAGCCATTCAGGAACATCTGCTGTGGTTTCATGCTCTTGGGAATTCACAAGGTCCTTTGCCTCATCTGGTTTTGATTAATTTTCCTGTATCTTGCAATATTTATTCTTAGATGTCTGGACTCATTTAGCTTAGGTGGAGGGTATCTTTCCTTCTGTTATTAATATCTTCTGTATTCATTTATCTGCTTGTGCTCAAGGTCTGTAAATTAGTTTTCTTCCTTTTGATATCTTTGGCAGTTTCAGTCCTTTTCTCTATATTTCCCTATCACTCACTTTTTGACTCCTTCCTCTTTGATGAGGCAGAGTCAAAGTTGGAAAGCTGTCACTTTGTGGTTGCTCTTCAAATTAGAGCGTCTGGGGATAAAATAGCCATTAATTGCTGATGAAAAACCTTGATCTATATGCAAAATAAAATTTCTGATTCAATGTAACCTATATCAGTTTATAACTTTGTCACAAAGTTAATAGAGTTTTATTTAAAATGCTTTCTCATTTTCTTTCAGAACTCTTGAGGTTTCTGTGAGTTTGAATGAAGGGAAATCTGTCCTCTACAGCTCGTTGACAGTCACAGCTACAGAATGTGTAAGTAAGCAAGAGAATACTGTAGAACTTCCCTTTGGGGATCTGGATATTATGCTAGATTCATCAAGTCCTAGAACGTGGCAGAGACAACTAAATTAGATGTGAATTACGCCAAACTCTTGTTTCATGTCTTCTAGGAATTCTAGTTGAATTTGTGCTCAGGATATTTATTTCATATATGTGTATATGTATGTATGTATATATATATATATAATATATGTATGTATACACACAAATATATATATATATATGTGTGTATGTGTATATATATTTTTTTTCTTTCAGATTTTACTTAGGGATGTTCTAGTGTCATTCTTTTCTTCTGTGTGTCTGTCATCACTGTCACCATAATAGCTTTTTATGATAGGATTATTTTTTGTTCATTCTTCGAGCCTTTCTTCCCAACTTGCCTTGTTTGGTCCTGTTATCTATGCCTTTGGTTTCTGCTGCTGCTGCTTTCTCTAGTTATTGATAATTGTGTTTTTCAAGGATTTCAGTGCCAATTCAAGCTGGAGTCTTTCAATGCTCCCAAACCTGTCTGATCTAGGGCAAAGTCTTCTTACTGCAACCCTCATGATCTGAACTTTATAAATACTTCAACTGGTGTTCAGTCCAAGAAATACGACTGTGGTCTTTGCTCTTGGTTCATGCTCCAGTAGAATGTTGCTTGACTCAACTAACATTAACTAGCTGGAAAACTCCAAAGC
The DNA here is from genome assembly GCF_011100635.1 of Trichosurus vulpecula. Lineage (NCBI taxonomy): Eukaryota > Metazoa > Chordata > Mammalia > Diprotodontia > Phalangeridae > Trichosurus > Trichosurus vulpecula. The sequence goes on from NC_050578.1 coordinate 73,630,139, forward strand.
TTTATATCCAAAAATGGTAGGCTACCTCTTAATCTAAGCTTCCTGCTTTTGTTGTTTTTCTTTAGGCTTCAGATTGGCCTGAAGCCTGGAACTGAAATCTTGTTCTACTCCAAGGATCAGAGCCTCATAGCTATTATTTTTTTCTGGTACACTTCAGTTTTATTTCACATACATATGTACACAGGGACATTTAGTACACAGATAATCTATGAAGTGAACCGAGGTGGACATTTCTGCTCATTTGTGACCCACATCAATTTTAATCATCACAACATTTTCATACAGGTGTCCCATCATGTCATCTTTTGCTTGTAAGCTGCCAGTGAAGTCACAGATGTCTCTACATTTACAAGGACAAGTACAAATACAGTACTAACAAATCAATAAAACCCTAAAAGCTTACACTGGAGTGACAATATGAAGTTTACAGCACTACTGAGAGATCTAAACTGCGATGAATTTTGGGTCTATGGTTGGCAAAGTGATGAGGAGGTTTATTTTTAACTAATAGCCCAATTTTAGTTTAGTAGTTAGGTCTAACAACTAACATTACTCCACTCCAGAATTTAGTAATGGCAACCTGCTTCTGGCCCATAACTGACTGTCTTCTTGGCCAGAGATTGTGAGAGATGAAAAGATGTTAACCTCTGGAGCATTTTTACTCATTTTAGCTTTCCCAATTTAATTAATATCTTCCCTACACCACAACTGTGTCTGGAAGAGATTTTCATTGCCCAGTACATTGTCTCTGGCCTATGATCACTCCTTCCCTAGTTTGCATGAGATCAGCAATCCTGCTTAGAGGTGTCATCTCCTTCTGTTCATTGCATAGTGTTTTGCCCCTTTTCTTGTATCCAGGATGTCTTACTGCCCTGGTGCCTAACCAAAAGCCCTATTTAGAACAGTGCCTTCGTAGCTAAACTGACTCCATTGTTTATAGACTGCTGTCTCCCTATGCTACTCTGGGGCTGTGGGTGGAAAAAAAACTGTGAATTTTCCTTGGATTTCCTCATCAAGACTTATTGTCCATTTTCTAGGTCTTTGTGGAGTAATTGTAAAGGGTATCTGGGCTGTATTGCTTCCTCCTATTGTGCCAGCTTGGTTGGTTTCCTCCAAGGCATTGTTAGTTAGCAAATTTTGCCTAGTTATTTTCCTGTCTTTAGTTTGCTGAAAAGTTGATTCCCATTTGCACCCAGATTTCTCCTTTCTGTTTTCAGCAATCATTATCATAAAATGAATTGGTATATCACTTTGTATTTCCTTTATTGCATTTTCACATTATACTTAGTATGATAGGGGATTTTTGTGTATATTTTTTCTCTCCTCTAGACCAAAAATTTTATGACTTCAAATACTGTATCATCTTTTCATTCATCCATTCCTCCATCCATTCATCCATTCATCTATCCATTTATCTATCCATCCATCCATCCATTCATTCATTCATTCAATCTCTCAACTCCTTGTTGCTATTGAGCACTCAACAAATATTTGTGTAATGAAGATATGCCAGGTGTCTTCACATTGAGTACTGTTTTTGTCCCTATAGTCACAGTGAATTGTTAGCTGTGATTTCATCATGTCTGTTCTTCATTACCAGGCCCCAGTGGTTCTATTTTCTCCTACATTTCAACATATTTTTTAGAAGATCTATGGCACATGCCCGGAAGATAAAATTAACTTCTAAAAGTTAAATCAGAGTTGGGTTCTCAGATTTCATTTCCTTCTTAGTATACAAAGCCTGGATTTTCAGAAAAGAGGAAATGTGAATGTTCTGCAAGCTTTGAAAATCTTCATTGTTGTTTCAGTTCCTACATTTAGGAAGTTAAGTAGAATATATATATATATATATATATATATATATATATATATATATATATACACATTTGTTTGAATGGTCAGTGCAATTCAGTTCTGCAAACATTAATTTAAGCTATTACTATTTGTTGTGTTGTGTAAATGGAGCACTGAGTTATTAAGTGACTGCTAATTCCAGTAATAAATTTTGTTGTACAGTAGCATTCAATATTTGTGTCCTTGAGTTCTTGAATATTTATATATTCTTAAGGTATTTTATCTCTTTGACAAGTCCTTTAGATCTTATTTGTTCTTGGAGTGGAAGAACTTAAGTTCAGCTACCATTTAGTAAGCAGTCTTTGAGGCTATGTAGCTTACTGATTATTTGACAAAATTCTCATGGCTAAGAGAAAGCAAGCCATTATAGGTATTCCATATGAAGATAGACTAATACAGGGGTGGGGAACCTGCTGCCTCAAGGCCACATGTGGCCCTGCAGGTCCTCAAGTGTGGAATCAAAGGTCCTCGAGGCTGTAGGTTCACCACTCCTGGACTAAAACAAAATTCCAACTTCATGCAGAAAGCTAAGGGCTGAGAAAGCTTAACAAAACATCATATAACCTTAAAAAGCAATATTGACTGGCTTGTTTATTAACCATAAAGAATAGTACTTAGAGGAGTTCCTTGAAGCTTCAAAAAAGTTTTAATTTTAGGGATAAGTATCAGGCCTCTGATTTAACTGAAATAGACAAATCCCCAGTGAAGTTTCCTACTCTGCTAAGCAGGTTGGAACTTTTTCTGCAGTTTATAATCCTAAAAGATTATCTAGATCACAGGTGTCAAACTTGCAGCAGCTGGCAAAACTTCCGAGTGAGGCTTGAACCAGGTTAAATGTTTAACAAATTAAAAATACAATGGACATAGATGATGCTAATCTGTGATTTTCTAAGTCAGTAAGCAGCCAGCAGGGATCTAGTTCTATTTGAGTTGGATACCACTGGTCTACTCACCGAGAAGTTGTGCTTGCTGAGGGTCACACAACTCATATGTGTTTGGTGGGGGGTTTTAAACTCATCTTTCCAAGTCCTAGGCCACTTCTACCACTAATATTGAATTTGGGGTCAGGGTACTTTGGTTCAAATCTCAGTTCATCATATAACACTTTGTGAGCTTGGGACAGTGTGTAAGGCGCTGTGTAACACTGTACCTTACTTATTGCACATCTTCACGTGTCATTTATCTGGGAGAAGAAAAGGGTTTGGATGGAAAGTAACAACAAAAGAGAAATGCAGTTTGGAGACAGTTACACTTTTGCGTTGCACTTTGCTCCTTCCTTTAAAATAAGTCTATGCTTGGATTTGGATTTCTGTCTTGCTGAACACAGACTTTTCTCTTGCAGTCCAATGGAATCGCAGCAGTCATTGCTATCTTGGTGCTACTACTTCTGGTGGGCATTGGCTTAATGTGGTGGTTCTGGCCCCTTTGCTGCAAAGTGGTAAGTAAGAAGAAATCAAGAACACCATTCTCTTATGAAAAAACGTCGGAAAATATAGGCTAAAAAGATATTCTTGAATGGTATCAAAATGACCAACTGGAAAAAACCTTAGTTTTCTTAGTCATTATTGTAGTTGGTCGTTAATACCTCCATGTGTCAATAAGAGTTAATGACTGAGTTTTCTATGTCACTTGATTTTGAAAATTTGGTTGGTAAGGACGGGTAAAGTTGGAAGGCACAAGGAAGCACAAGGAAAATTGAGAGTTTAAAAGAAATGGGATGATGGCAGGTCCATCAGGAAAGCTTGGTAATCTCTTCAATATTACTGTTGAAGGTTTATAAGGTTTATGTTTTCTCTTTATGAGGTTTATAAGGTTTATGTTTTCTCTTTAACGAGTCAAGCATGTTTACTGTATCAGGGCCACTTTCCCCTTTAATTTGGCATTTTACAAATACACCGTGGAGTTGACATAAGTCTCCCAGAAGCTCCCAGATAGGCTCTTGAGGTATCAGAATATCTATGAATCCATTAGGGGATAGTTTCACTTTGCATCATTTAAATAGCATTCATGCAAGCATTCTGTGCTAAGTAACGTTGGGGCAAAAAAAAGAAGCAAAAGGAAAGAACCTTTTTTTTTCAGAGGTATCCAGCCTATTTTGGATTCTCTTTTGTTTCCATAAATACCAATATATAAATGATTTCATGTAAAAGCATTCCTTCAGTGTCCATACTGCTAAATTTGGGAAAATGGTTATTGAGTCAGAAGAACACCATGTAATGCTCCATAGTAGATCATGTTTCCCTCACCTTTGATGACTGGTCTGAGATTTGTTTTATTTTAAATTATCCTTTTTAAAACTCCACTTTGGATTTCAATAGTGTGCTCATGGTTTCATAAGGCTAAGAGTTTTAGCTGTCAGAACTGTGGAATAGAAGCAGATAACGGTGGAGATAGTAAACATCCTGAACTAATCCATTTCCTGCTTTACTGTTTCATATTTAGTTTCCTGTCTCAGGCCTCTTGAGTACTTTCATTGTAAGTACTGACTAAAGTTCTGAGATTCTTAGTTCAAGAAGAAATAACAGGTGCTCTGATACCATACTCTTATAAAGACAAGATTTTTTTACCCTAATAAATCGTGTTGCTGAGCAGTGGGTTTCCTGTTCTTCAATATCACAGTTGAATGACTGCAGTGCTCAAAAATGTCATTAATGCCAGACTTCTGGGCACCACAGCTTAAAAGGACCTTCTTAAGCCAGATTGCATAGAGAGGAGGGCAGCCAAGACTTTAAAGAGATTTGAGTCCTTGTTGGATGCTCTGTAAGGAAATGATCATATTTAGCCTGGAGAAGAGAATGCCCAGGTGGACCATGAAAGCTATGTCCAAGTATTTGAAGAACTATAGAATGGAAAAGAAGGGTGACACATTTTCTGCTTGTCCTCAGAGAGCAGAACCAGGAACAGTGGGTGGAAGTTTTGAAGAGGCAAATTTAGGCCCTTTGTCAGGAAAATTTTGCTAATAATTATATTTGCCTAAAAGTAAAAGGAGTTGCCTTTGGAGGAAGTGGGATTCCCCCTCCCTGGAGGTCTCCAAGCAAAACCTGGACAACTACTTGTCATGCATGTGGTCATGGCTATTCTTTTCCTGTTTATGTTGGATTCAGTGGCCTCTGAGGTCTTTTCTGTTGCAAAAATTCTATGATTCTGAGTTGTTTTGTCATTTTTCCTGGAAAAAATATTTTAGTGTTGGAATCAGTATAGAGGCAAGATGGTTGCCTATGCTAGACCTGCCAGACATGTAACTGGCAGATCACATGTGACCCACAACACTCCTGAGTGTGGCCTGAACCAGATTAAAATGTAATTGGGACATATTTAACAAAATATATGAAAACAGAATATAACATTGATGATGTCAAGATGTGGCTTAATAAGTCAAACTCCTGTGGCCTGCAGGATTCCTTATGTGTAGTTTATTAGCCTCCATTTCTATTTGAGTTTGACATTGCTTGGCCTACACTAATTTCAGTGATGCCAGGAAAGACCACCACCTTTCAAAAGATGTTTTCCACCTGCTTGCTAGTACCTGAAATTCCTTCAACTGAGAACAAAACTCATTAATTTTAAGGCTGAAAAAATGAAGTACATCCTTGGGGAGATAAGATATTGATTGAAGTGAATGATACCAGTCTTCTTTTCCTCGAGAGGATTTTGGCAAGAATTGGGGGAAAAACATTAAAACATTGGAAGTTTTAAGGTTATAAAAAAAAGGGAAGCCATGGAAGTAGGAGAGAGGGATTTTGGAACAACTAAAAAGATGTATTTTTCCATAGATCTTGTCCTGACTAGACTGCAAAGGCTTCTTTCCATTGTAGTCCCAAGTACAAATGAATTAGAAGGCTAACAGCATGCAATGGATGTAGCTGAACTTGAATCCTTACACAGGCTGGAGAACTAGAATCTCAATTATGTTTCTAATTGAGTACATGGGAAAAGAAGACTATTTGGAAAGAGGCTGAAAAGGCCAAAAAGAAGGGGTTTAATGTGATATCTAGGGGAAAGAGAAAGGAAATAAGCATTGTGGTATAAATTAAACAGATCTTGGATATGATATACCTATCCATATTATAGAGATAACTGAAAATGTGTTCTTTGCTCACATGCAGAATACTGATCCTGGTGTTTTAACTATCGCATTTAAATTGAGATGACCTTAGACAATGCAACATTTATTAAGTTCAGGCCTTTACAGAAGCCCAACTCTGATGCTTCATCGATTGATTGATTCATTGATAATTCATTCTCAAAGAGACTTTTGACTCCCAGAGCCTAGTTTTCAAAAGACTTTGAGTATGATTGTTTGCTGTCTAAATCTTTGTAGCTAATGCTAGAGAAATTTGTCATCATTTCTTTGGGCATAGGAGTTTTGGCCATAGTGACACTTAAAATAGGTTTCAAATGCATGTTCGCTAAGGCCTGTGTGGTAATTTTCTTTTTCTGCAGGGACAGCACTAGTAGAAAAGGTGGGGAAGAGAATAGTAAAAATCATATCATTCTTAAATTATTTAAAAACTTTGACTTATTTTCAAGTACTTTCTAATGTGTGATTTTGCTCAATGATGAATAACTATTAGAGGAGTTAAACCACATCCATAAAGACATTCTTGCTATAAATAAATCCAAATGACGCCAAGAAGTTATGGATAAATGGAAAATAATCCTGAGGTTCTCCTTAAACATATTAATGAAAGAGTTCATCATGTATTCAAAGACACCAAGAAAAAAACATTTCTCGGAACACTTGGTCCTTCTGTGTTTCAGGGCTGATGTTGAGTAGAGCAGAGATGTCACCACGAAGATATTTGAGGCTTTGAGCCTAGCATCTGTTACAGGGGATAGAAAATCAGAAATTTTGTTGAAAAGTTTGCAAGTTGGGAAAGAAATAATTCTGTAGGGGCAGCTAGGTGGCGCAGTGAATAGAGCACCGGCCCTGGAGTCAGGAGGACCTGAGTTCAAATCCAACTTCAGACACTTGACACATTTACTAGCTGTGTGCCCTTGGGCAAGTCACTTACCCCAATTGCCCTGCCAAAACAAAAACAAAAAAAAAAGAATATATAAAGTGAAAAAAAGAAATAATTCTGTAAAGGTTTCAGTTTATCCAGAGAGCACGTACAGATTAAAATGGCAGAAGGTTATAGAGTGGAGTGGATGTGCTATAGTTCTATGGGATTCTGTTTCCACCAGTGAATAATAGTGTAATCACCACTTTTGGATCCCTCCACTTTGGTATCCAAAGTACTGTGCTAGGAAGTTGCCATGATATATAAAGATGTTAAGAAGGAAGAATAGCTGAATCTGACCAGAAACATACTGAAGAAAACTTTGCTCTAAGCAGAACAATCTTAAAGGCAACCTGCACTGATTTTTAAGATATTTCAAGAAGGGTGATATTAAAAGCAAGGAAAACATTACAGACAAAGGGAAAAAAGAAGGTAACTGGAAGATATTGGCAGCTATTAACTTTTCTCTAAACAATCTTCATGACAATGGTCCAAGCATTTGTTGAGAATACTCTTGGTGAAAATGTGGAAAGGGAATGGGCAGGCTTTTGCAGATGGTTTTTCTACGTCAGACCACATCTTCATAATCACTGAGTTTATTGAGAAGTATGCAGAAAATAAGACCCCACTGTATCTGTTGTTTTGTTGTTCAGGTATTTATGTTCAACTCTCTGTGACCCCATTTGGGGTTTTCTTGGCTGAAGTACTAGACTGATTTGCCATTTCCTTCTCCAGTTCATTTTATGGCTGAGGAAACTGAAGCAGACAAGGTTAAGTGACTTGCTCAGGGTCATACAGCTAATACATGTCTGAGGCTGGATTTGAACTCAGGTCTTCCTGATGCCAGGCCACCACTCTGTCTACTGTGCTTAGCATAGTAAGATTTCTTTTGTTTGCTGATTAAGTATATAAGATGTCTATTGCTTGCTGATTAGCAAAAAAGAAAAAAAAGATATACATTAAGATTATACAAAATTACATGACAGATACAACTCGATGTATTGATTACTGTCTTCATATATTTTCTCAGACATCTCCCCTGGCTGCACTCATTTTGGACTATTCTGGCTTCATTATGCCTCTGCATTGGCTATCTCTGACCATCCCCAGTCCTTACAAGTGCTCTGATACCATGCCCTTCTAAAGACAAGATTTTTTTACCCTAATAAATCATGTTGCCAAGCAGTGAGTTTCCTCTTCAAATATCACAGTTGAGTGACTGCATTTAGTGGCTGACATAGTGGCTCCTTTATAAAACTTTATTGACTATTGCCTTTTACTGGGGACATTATGAGCAAAGTTCAAACAAAAGAGAAATTCCCTATTGATGGATATACTATTCAAATACACTGGTTGCATATAATACTCTGTTGATTGCTGGATACTGTAGACCACTTCAGGGAATTTTCAGTGAGATTCATTGTCAATCAAACTGGTCCTAGCCATCAATTGGGGAACAAACAAACAAACAACTTAAGTGATAAGGAAATATTACTCAGATATGACATGCAGTTGAATGGACATCCTGTTAGTACATATGAACCAGCCTCAGAATTTAATAGAAAGAGGAAGATTCAACCCTACCACATTTTGGTGATTGTGATCCTTTCAGTGGCCTTAAGTTTTTCACTACCCTGGAAGTTGACTTTTTTTTTTATTTTTTAAACACCAGTGTACTCCGGTGTTGCTACACAGCTATGAATTGCAGAATACCAGGATCTCAAAAGAAGTGAAATTACCAAAGAATGAATGAATAATAAATACAGCATTCAAATGCTTACTACTTAGCAAAGTCACTGTGCTAGGGATACAAGTGCAAAGTTGTATCTAGCAAAGGGAATTTTGGTGTGGGGATTTACAAGGGTGGTGAGTTGATTCATAGAGTAGTGAGTTGACATCTTTCTAGAAGCAGTGGTACTATTGATTTGCTTACTATGCTAAGATTGAGAGGTAGAAATTAACTGGCTGGAGTATGAAGGTAAAACCTGAATTGGTCTGGGGCCTGATAGCGATAATGGACTAGTAAGTTTAGAGGCACTCATCCACCAATAAAAATGATTAGGAGCCAGGATAGGAGTTCCAATGAGAAATTGATTTACTTCTCCAGGATCTGAGGGCATGGATTCTGGAATATGTTGGAAAGATGAATGATGGGTACAACATTTTACCAAGGATTAATGTAAGCAGTAGTGTAAAAGACATCACAAAGGATTCATAGGGTTCGACAAATAGACAAATAAGTGTATTGGTCATGTATTAAAAGTATAATGAAGGGACCAACTGCTGCATTGTAGTTATGAAATATCAGAAGAACCAAAGGAAACATTGTGGTTTACCAAATAGATAATCTTAGGGGGACTAATCGAGAAAGGAATAAGACAGGATGAGAATACATGAATGAATTATGATTTATACTCACACAGTAATGCTAACATCAAAGAGATTATGGAATCATTACAATATATTGTGAAATACTGTATTAGGTGTCACTCTTTCTTCTGTGGAAATTTTGCCAATACAAGCCCATGATATATAGAAACTATGTGAGATATTAGAAAGAACATTAGAATTATAGTTGAAAGAATTAGGCTCTGCATGTGAGATATTAAAAAGAATATTAGAACTACAGTCAAAATAATGGGGTTAAAGTTTTTCTTTCAGACCTGCTCCACTATTAACTATCTATCTTGGGCAACTCATGTTAAATTTTTGACCCTCAATTTCCTGATCTTTAAAGGAATACTTGTACTTCCTACTTGATTGAGTAAATCAAATGAGTAATATATGAAATGAATTTGTAACTATGAACTGTATATATGTATTTGTTGTTAGTGTTATATTTCTATAAAAAGAGGTAACCAAATGACTTGAATCCCCAATCCTATTCTTAGCATTCCAGTCATGCACTGTGCTAAGTATTGGGGATACAAAAACAAAAATGAGACAGTCCCAGTTCTTAGGAGAATTCCCACTTTCCTAGAATTCTTATGTTTGAAGAAATTATCATTTTGGCATCTTTGCTTAAAGGAATTGGTCAGACAAAAAGAATGATAAATTCCTTCAAAGTTATCTGATTGGCATTGGAAAATAAATCATAAGAAAACATTATAATGAGTTAAAGTTCCTGTAGTCAAAACAAATGAGGGTAGAGAGTAGCTTGGTGCTCTGATTAGTTTAAATGAGAGCTTGTTGGAAGTCAGACACAGGTATTGTGAGTGGAATCACAGGGCAATAGGTTGTTGCATTCTTTATAGCACCAATAAGAATTTGATTTGAAGTTGAAAGAGGAGGATGGCACTTGGGGGAGAAGGTAGTTGCTGAATTCTTATGCTGATTCTTTTCCTATACTTCTTCATGACAACTCTAAAAATCCTGCTCACCCCAGATCTTCTGACAACTTCCCCACCTTTCTTATTAACATCTTCCTCCTTTTATTTTTCATGAGAGCTGGAAGGAGGGGTCATTTGGTTTCACTCTTTCATTTTACTTGTAAGTAGACCGATAGCCATAAAAATCAAATGACATAGATCCTGGTTTCAAAGGGACACACCAACAAATTCCTTCTTCCAGTCCAAGAGTGCAGAAGAAGATCAGAAGCCTTTGTAAACTCTGATTGGGGGATCTGAAGCAATGTGATCTTTGGTAAATAGAGCTCATAGCATTCAGGATCTACAGAATGGAACAAAGTCAGTTCTCTGTGGCCTTGTGCAAAAAAGAAGGTAAAGATGAGTTGGATGCTGTGTCTTTGCTTTGGGGCCATTCAAGAGGCACAATTGCCACTATCCTGTCTGGGTTGTTTCAGGGAGCATAGTCAGCTTTCAGTTGATGAATGTACAAGGAAAAAACCATGGAGACAATAGAATTGAGACATTTCAAGCATTCTTAGTGAAAAAAACCTGAATCAGGTTGAATTTTTGAAATATAAATGCAGGAGAAAAGAAGAGCATTTGGAAGGAGTTAAATAATTTTTAAATACTAATTGGAGGGAAGGAGGCTAGGGCTCTTTGAGAATTCCATAGTCTTCAAGGGTCTCAGAGGGAATAAAGAAAATCACATAGGGCATGGAAGTGGATTTATTCTGTTTATTGTTTTTAAGAGAAGAAAGTAAAAAAAAAATAGGAAAGAGGAATACTCTACAGAAGGAGGAGGTACTTACTTTTTGTCATTTTCGTGCTCCAGAAAGTTATATAGATAACTTGTCTTGGAAGTTTGAATTAAAAGGGAAGACACTGATTGGTTGATTACTTGATAGTATGACACAATCAAATGAAGGTTATTTTGTATTTATTTTTTAAATACTTGACTCGTTGACTCCATGATAGGGGAGACCTGGAGGTATTTTTATGTGGCAGAGAATAAACCAGTAGATAAGGAGATATTGAAAACCAGAGATGGGGAATGGTTAAAGAAAGCAAGCTCCAGAGGGTTATGGGAGGGGATAGCATGAAGAGCACAGATAGAAGCTTTTGTCTTGGCAAGGAGATGAGCCATCCCTTTCCCCGTGATCAGAATAAAGGAGAAGAGATTGAGAAAATGTGTTTAAAGAAATGATTAAAAAGATGATTTCATATAATTCTGGGAAAACTTGTATGAGTTAAGGCAGAATAAAATGCACAGAACCAGGGAGAATAATTTAGACAATAAAAATATCGCAAAGAAAAACAACTTTGAAAGATTCAAAAACTCTAATCAGAGCCATGACCAATAAAGAACCTAGAAGACCAGTGAAGAATCATGTTACCCGTTTTCTGACAGAGAAGAAAGGGATTCAAGAGGCAGAAAAAAAGCATACATTGTTAGATGTGGTTTCTGCATTGATTTGTTTTACTTATTCATTGTAAGGGATTTTTTCTTCCTTTTTTTTTAGTTGGAGGAGACTTGGGAAGGGTAGCTGTAAAAATGCCAAAAACAAAAAGGCGGGAAAAAAGAGGGTCATTGAAATATTCTAAATGGAACAGAAGAGAAGAGAAGGAAGTTTAGAAAGAAGCATAAACAAGCAGGATGGTTTTCAAAGTAACCTGTCGAATTAATTATATACTGTAAAAGAAAATTGACCTGTATTGAAATTTATAGTTTCGTCTAAAATTTATGTCCTTTTAATACTTAAATTTAAATTCATGGTTTTAATGTTTACAATTAAGAAGTAAGGAAGAGGAAAGAGAAGAAAGGTGGAAAGAAAAAAAAGAAAAGGAAGAAAGAAAGGAAAGATGAATGATATAGAGGGATTTTGTTTTATGGAACAGGGGAAAAAGTAAGACTCATAGCAGATGATTTGTATTTGTGATGAGCACAAAGGGGAAGGGAGGAGAAATGTTGTAGGAGGCTTTGAGAGAAGTTTTTGACTAGCTGCTGTTGAGAGTGTGACAGTACATCAGGTAAGAACGGAAGGTTTGCTTTAAAGCATTGAGGGTCCAGTTGAAATTAGATAACATAACTTTGTTGTTGGCCAGTTTGGAACTTTATTCAGTAACCATTTACAGCATATGAGTAACAGCAGAGAAGGTCAATGGTAGAGGTAACCTACAATTGGGGATATGACAAAGAGGCAAGGAATTTAAAGTAGAGGTGTAAGACTGTGAAAGGAGGAAAGTGAATTTATACTTAGTTCTTTTCACTAGGTATACAAAAGAGCAGTCTCCGTATGGACTATCTTACCCCTCCTCCCTCTTCCTCTTTTACCCTTTTCCATAACCCAAGCTATCTCATAACTCATAACCTATCATAGACTGCTGGACTTTGTGAAGAGTTGCTTTCTTCTTGGGCTACTTATCTGTTCACAGTATTTTAATGAAATGGAAGACAACAGCTCCATTCCTTCTGATGACAAGTACGGGCATCAGGCCATGCTATTTGCCCCAGCCTTGTCATCTTCATGACTTAAATAACTTAAGGGTCTCTGAGCCATGCAGTCAGTCACGCTCAGGTACTCAGGAATTTGGGGCCTCTCCATACACCCTGCAGCTGAGTATTATTTGGTGTTTTCTCCCCCAATTAGAATGTGAATCTCTTGAAAGTGGGGAGTTTCGTTTTCCTATTTTCATCCCATGTGCTTAGCACAATATATGGCACCTAGTAAGCCATTACCTTAATGCATGCTTTGTCATTAATTCTTATTCATTTATGATCAAACAGCTTCAAACAAACACATGGGTACAGAGCTTCAACTCTTTTATTTTACAGGTTAAGAAACTGAGGCTCACAGATGCTACCTGACTTGTTCTTTAGTATACAGGTAATAAGTGCCAGAGCCAGGCTTGGAACCAAGATATTCTGCCTCCCAATCAAACACTGCCCTGCACCATGCTTCTTACATAAATGTATTAGAATGATAGAGAGCTACTTTCCTCTAATTTACTTTCCCAGAGTTGCTCAGTCTTTAGCAAAAATCAGTAGTCTCTTCCTGCTCAGGGAATTTTAGGTATTGCATATACAATACATTTTAATTTGAGAGTCCATTCTAAAAGTTGTCATTTGGAAGCTGAATTTACTTATTTTAAGTGGAGCTTTCACAGGAGGAACTATCTTATCATGGCTCTATAGAATCATTTCTTTGGCTAGCAACAGCTGTGCTGCGTTTTCCAAATAGCAATAATGATTCTACATTACACTTCCTTTTATTGTTGAAGAGGGCTTATGGTGCCTTTATTGAGTTACATAGAAATCAGCCTGATTTTTTGAATGAGCAATAAAACATAAGTATTTAAATTTTTAATATGCTATCTTTGCACCATTAATTAAAATAATTTATGTTCTGTTACTTCTTGAAACAGAGTGTTATCTTAGGACCTATTGCTTCCATGTTGCTGACTTTGAACAAGCTCTCATTTAAACTGAACAGAGCACCACATACTTTCTACCCTAGTTTTTTTTTTTTTTGATTACAGGAACCTTAACTCATTATAAAGTTTTTTATGATTTATTTTTCAATCCCCATCAGATATTTTGAAGGAATTAATTATTCTTTTTTTCTGACCAATTCCTTACTTTAAGCAAAGATGTCTAAATAATTATTTCTTCAAAGATATAGGAAAAGAAAGGGAGCATGTGAGATAACCCATTGTTTACTTTGGTCTTGGAAACATCTAATTTCATTTGATTCAGAAAAAATAGCACTTCCTAAGTATTAGTCATTATAGAATTTTGTGTTTATATAGTGCTCTTCCTCTTCAAGGCACAAATGCTGCATCTTAATTTTTTAAAAAAAGATAAAAGGGATATAAAATAAGCCCACATAAATAATTACCATTTCTATAAATTACCAACGAAGCTCAACAAGGAGAGATAGAAATAGAAATTCTATTAAAATGAATATAGACAATATATGTAGACAATGTAGACAATGGGAGTTTACTTGCCAAGAAAAACCCAGGAACTATATGAACACAATTACAAAACACTTTTGGCACAAATAAAGTCAAATCTCAGCAACTGGAAAAATATCAATTGCTCATGGGTAGGCTGAGCTAATATAAAAATGCCAATTCTACCTAACTTAGTTTACTAATTCAGTGCCGTATCAACCAAACATTATTTTATAGAGCTAGAAAAAAATAATAACAAAATTCATCTGGAAGAACAAAAGGTCAGGAATATCAGGGGAATTAATGAAAAAAATGCAAAGGAAGGCGGCCTACCCATAGCAGGTCAAAACTACATTTTAAAGAAGCAATCATCAAAACTATTTGGTACTGGCTAAGAAATAGAGTGGTTGATCAGTGGAATAGATTAGGTGCACCAGATACAGTAGTAAATAATTATAGTAATCTACTGTTTGATAAACCCAAAGACTCCAGCTTCTGGGATAAGAGCTCACTATTTGACAAAAACTACTGGGAAAACTGGAAAATAGTATGGAAGAAACTAGGCATAGACCAATAGCTTACACCTTATACTAAGATAAGGTCAAAATGGGTTCATGATTTAGATAAAAAGACTGATACCATAAGCAAATTAGGAAAACAAGGAATAGTTTGACTGTCAGATCTATGGAGAAGGGAAGAATGTATAACCACACAAGAGATAGAGAACATTATGAAATGTAAAATGGATTATTTTGATTATATTAAATTTAAAAGGTTTTGTACAAACAAAGCCAATGCAACCAAGATTAGAAAGGAAGCAGAAAGCTTTATAGAGAACTGAGTCAAATTTATTGGACTACAAGTCACTTCCCAGTTGATAAGTGGTCAAAGGAAATGAACAGGCAGTTTTCTGATGAAGAAATTAAAGCTATCTATAGTCATATGAAAAAATGCTCTAAATCACTATAGATTAGAGAAATGCAAATTAAAACAACTCTGAAGTACCACTTCACACCTATCAGATTAGCTAATATGAAAGAAAAGGAAAATGATAAATGAAGAAGATGTGGGAAAATTGGGACACTAATGCATTGTTGGTGGAGTTGTGAACTGATCCAGCTATTCTGGGGAGCAATTTGAAATCATGCCCAAATGGCTATAAAACTGCATATCCTTGGATCCAGCAATACCACTAGGTTTGTATCCCAAAGAGATAATAAAAAAGGAAAAGGAACTTCATGTACAAAAACATTTATAGCAGCTCTCTTTGCGGTGGCCAAGAATTGGAAATTGAGGGGATGCCAATCAATTAGGGAATGGCTCAACAAGTTGTGGTATATGAATATAATTGAATACTATTGTGCTATAAGAAATGATGAGCAGGCAGATTTCAGAAAAAAAAACCTGGAAAGGCTTACATGAACTGATGCTGGTAAAATGAGCAGAACCAAGAGAACATTGTATACAGTAACAGCAACATCGTGCGATGATCAACTATGATTCACTTAGCTCTTCTCAGCAATACAATGATCCAACGCAACTCCAAAAGACTCATGATGGCAAATGCTATCCACGTCCAGAGAAAGAACTATGGAGTCTGAACGCAGATAGAAGCATACTATTTTCACTTTTTGTGGCTTTTCCCTTTTGTTCTGTTTCTTCTTTCATGACATAACTAATGTCGAAATATGTTTACATGATTATACATGTATAACCTATATCAGATTGCTTGCCATCTTGGGGAGGAGGGAATAGGAGGGAGAAAAAATTGAAACTCAAAATCTTATAAAAACGAATGCTGAAAATTATCTTTACATATAATTGGAAAAATGAAGTGCTATTTACCAAAAAAAAAAGAAAAAAAGGGGGAGAAATATTTTTTAACAATTTTATGTGCATTCAGAGATAGCTGTTTTATTGGCTTACGACACTTGCTGATGGCTTGGGCAGTCTTTTTAGTTACTGGCAAGAATCAATTCTGAAATCCTACTTCATCTGCAGCCCTTGTAGAGTATCTTTATTTTTTTTCCTCCAAGGCAGTTCACTGTTGACAGTTCTTTTCACTCTTCTCCCAATATCAGAACATATGATTGTATCAAGCTGGCTCCAGGCTCGAGTGCTGACATTTTCTAGCGCAAAGAATGCCCACATCACTCGAACATTTGAAAAGTGTTAATGAGCAGATCAAAAGGACTGTTGCCTGAAGCAACTGACTTTTTTTTTTAAAGAAATCGGCTCTCCTCCAAACTGAAATCTTCATTCTTTCAGCTAAATAGATGAGATGTGATTCTCCCTGATGATGATAATAACAAATAAAAAAAAATTGGAGAAGAATCAAACTCTACATATGGTTTATAAAGTGGTGGAAGTATTTTCCAGAATCTTCAATGCAACACTAAAGTATGCTAAGTGGAAAAAAAATACTGGCAATGTTGCAATATTATGCCTTTTAAAATCTCCAAATTCTCATAAATTATAGTACATATGAATACATGTATTTTTGAATTACCAGTGTCCTTATATTACTCTATAACATAAGAGTAACATTCTTACTGATTTTTTTCTTTTACAATTCATCAGGATTTAGTACTGAAATTTCACTTTCTTCTGAATAATTTTTTTTAATAAAGAAAGGGGGCACTTTTTACCTTTCTTTGGCAATATTTTTAATGTCTCTGTTCCTAGAAGTGTAAGATTTAGGAGTGGAAATACCTTAGAAATCATGTACTCAACCCTTGTGTTTTACAGATGAGGAAACTAAAGCCAAAGGGGTTAATCATGTGACCTGAGATCACATAGGTCTGGGGTCTGCAAATCCAGGAACATTACAATTGGGATTCAGATCAGATCCTTGAGTTCTAAGTCATTATTATCCAACGATTAACAAACTCTTACCTCCTCTTCCTACTTTCCTAGTCCCTGTGATACTGTGATACTGAATCCCAAACTCCTGAAGAATAAACCTTCTCCAAACCCCGCTACTCTTCTCTCATCTCAAACTTCTCTTTCTTACTGTCCCAATTTCTATCTGTTTGCTCCTTCCACTGTGCCTTCTGGAACTCCTCTGTTGTAAATGAATAAGTTTTCTTTTAAACCTCTTTTTGTCATGTTCTTTCCATCTTCTGGCAGTCCCTGAGACTTTACTCCACATACGTGAAAACTGCATCCCTGGCCAGTTTTTCTAGTCCTCTATTTCATTGTTTCCAGAGGGAGTCAGAATATTCTTTGCTTCCCATCGCCTCTTTCAGACTCTGCGTCTTTCAGACTCACCTTCTTCCACCATCACTCAGCAGGCCCTTGCTCCTTAGTGGTTCACTCTATCCAAATTTGTCACACAATCTAAATCCCTCTGGCTCTTACCTATTGACCACCAGCAGGAAATTCTTCTTCCTGTATCAGTGAAGGCAGCGCCTGGCTTTTTCTCTACCCTATCACCCATCAAGAGGGTGTCAGCCTGCATTTCAGCCTGCATTTCAATGTTTCCTCGAGTGCCTTAAGCTCCCAGGTCCTCAGTTTTCTCAACTCCCAAGACTTATTTTTCAATTTGCATGGGATGGATAATTGTGAAGACTTCACAGGGTGTGTCTAATGGAGAGGTTTTGGGATTTGGCCTTGTAATTTTGGAAGGCATGCCCTTCCCTCTCTCTCTCCCAGATGTTAGAAGATAATGAAGTTCCTGTGAGCTATTTGTTCTCTGCTCCAGGAAGGGTCTCCCCTTCCCCCACCTAGACTTTCAGACGTCACCTTGGCAGTTGAGTTCTGATAGGGAAAAACCTGAACGAACCGGATCAATCTTGGTCCTCTGTGTAGTTTTCGGGCCTAGACTGTAAGCCCGCCTCCCAGCCAATGGTGAGAAGGGAAAGAGGTGGGTGGGAATCTTTTTCATTAAGACTATAAATTAAGGCAGGTTCCCTTTTACCTCACCTCCTCCCTTATGGAGGTGTGCCCGAATCTTGCAAGGTTTGTAGAATAAACTTACTTTGTTTCTCTTAAAGATATCTCTCCTATTATTTAAAAATTCTGTCCCATACAAATTCCACCTCAGAATCCCACAGAGATGGGCTTGCTTTTGATCTCACCATCAACCAGAAGTGGTGTTCTACTTCATGATCAAGAACTCTGAAAGAACCAATTGCAATCCATCTAGTCTCTGCCAAGGGCAAGGCTAGAAGGGAAAAGAATAAGAACAGGGGCTATGATGAGCATTGGAAACTGGAACAGGTGGTCAGGTTTATCCTTTTACTCTTCCCCCTGGTATACCACTTTCAGCTGAGTAGCTTCTGACCTAAGGGAATCAGAAGATAGGGAAGTTTTTACCCACCAAGGAATTGGGAAGATTTCAGGAGATATTTAAGCAGTAAATTAATGAATCATTAATGAACACTGGCTATTGTCAAATGGGGGCAACTCAGAACTTCTGGCAGTTTCAGAGTTCTGTCATCTTCAGTGGCTTACAGAGGATTTGCTCTTCCAAAGGCAGCTGAACTAATTACAAGCCCATGATGTCTCCTGTTAGGTGGATTAAATGGGAAATCCTACTCAACCCATAAAAATGAATTCCCTCTGAAGCCAGTTCCTCAATGGGTAACAGCACGGAAGAGGGTAATTTTTTAAAGAGATGGCTTTATTGGACTGGGCTGGGTTTATTCTTCTTCACCATGGCCTTCCTCTCTCCTTCCCATCTACTTTAGTTACATAGATAGCCTGCCTGCTCGGTACAGTAATCCCTAATCTTTGGGCTTCCCCGATCACACTCTCTTATAGGTCTGGACAGATTAACTGATGAAGTTTGAACAGGAGATTGGAGCAGCTGTCAGTTCAGACAGGCACTAAGTAACTGACCTGATGCAAAATGATGGGTATAGAGTGATAATATTTTTTGTAAGGAACTTTGAGTATGGCTTTTTAAAGGTCTCATGCTCCAAGATGGGCCTGTTTAATCCTGGTTTTTTTTTTTTTGGCTAAAACTAGGTCCCATCTTCTGGAAGAATTGTCCAGCCTTGCCTCTTGTCCATCCCCAGCTGCCTGGTTCTCTCTCCTGCTAGGGAGGATGAAAAGGTCCACAGGTCACTCCCTGATGTTGTTGGGTGCTGGCCCTGGCCCTTTAGCCTTCATCAGATAGGGAAGAGACCCCCAGGTTACCCCTTGCTATGCTGGGTTCTGGTCTGTCTCTTCCTTTTTCCTATGGAAACTGGAATACTTTGCATGTGACATTCTAGCTTCTCTACAATGCCAGATTCTGCTAGTCCTTTCTGTGCAGCCCTGGACTATTTGAAAAAATTCATAGGTGATTTTTTTTTCTTTTAAAAAATCATTATTTCTGAAGGATTTGTGAAGAAACTAGGCCCTTCTAAGTCCTAGCATGTTGTCATTTCCCCATAAACCCCTGTTCTAAGGTGATAAAAACAGTTTTTAAAAGGAATTTCTGCGTTGTAGTAGTATGTACCATGGATTGAAGACAAATGGCAAGGGCAAAGATGGTTACTATGATCCAGGATGTGAATTGGTGAGGGCCTGGATTAGGGTGGTTACAAGGTGAATAAAACAAAATCAGTATGTTTGCATGAAAGAGAGTTTCAGGTCTTACTGGACTACAAGACAAATGTGAATCTAAAGTATGACATGGTGGGCATAAAAGCTAATGCAATTTTAGTCTAGAATAGGATCAAAATCATGTTTAGGAGTAGAGAAGAGATTTCTTCCTTCTACTCTACCCTGGACAGGCCACATCTGAAGTACTTTTCAGGAATGGACATCACATTTTAGGAAGGACATATATGGGTGGGGGCG
Organism: Trichosurus vulpecula; assembly: GCF_011100635.1. Lineage (NCBI taxonomy): Eukaryota > Metazoa > Chordata > Mammalia > Diprotodontia > Phalangeridae > Trichosurus > Trichosurus vulpecula. The sequence goes on from NC_050578.1 coordinate 73,650,087, forward strand.
GTAAGCATTTATATAGCACCTATAATGTATCTGCTATGTACTGTTCCAAACATTTTACTAATATTATCTCATGTAATCCTCACAACAACCCTTAGGGTAAGTGCTATTATTGTTGTCATTTTATAGTTGAGGAAACTGAGGAAAGTATATAGGTTAACCCATTTGTCCAAGATTACATAACTTGTAAGTGTCCGATGCTAAATTTGAATTCAGGTCTTCCTGACTCCAGGTCTAGTGCGCTATCCATGGTGCCACCTGATACCTCAGCAACATAGATTGGAAGGAGTGTGAAACTTGTCATAAGTCAGCAATACCCACTGCACCACCTAGCTCCCTCATTCTTCACATTTAGGTCTATCCAAAAGTGTAATGAGCTGCCCTGAGAGTAGGAAGCTTCTGCTCACTGACGGATTCGAGTAATGACTTCATTACCACTTGTCTCAGAATATTGTAGAGGGGATTCTGCTTCCATTCTGCTTTGGAGTTGATGGGCTCGGAAATCCCATAGAACTCTGACCATCTGTGATAGATCACAAAGAGAATATATAGGATATGCTGACTGACAAATCAGTCCATCACTAAACATTTATAAAGCATAGTGCCAGCCTCTGTCTTATATGATGGGGATAAAAAGAAAGGTAAAAGACAATCCCTGCTGTCATACAGCTCACAATCTAATGGGAGAGACATCATGCAAATAACCAAGTACAGCTAAGCTATGTACAGGATAAATTGGAGATACTAACAAAGGGAGGGAACTCATATTAAGGGAATCAGGAAAGGCTTCCTTTAGAAGGTGAGATTTTAGCTGAGATTTGAAGGAAGCCAAAGAAAAGAGGCAGAGATGAGAAGAGAAAGCATTCTAGGCATGGGGGACAGCCAGGGAAAATACTCAGAATACGGAGATGGAATGTCTTTTTAGAGGAACAGCAAATGCATCAGTATCATTAGATCAAAGAGTATGTGTGTGTGGGGGGGGTGGGTGGGAGGTAAAGCATAAGAAGACTGGGAAGGTTGGAGGAGGAAGGTTATACAATGAGATTAAGGCCAGGGAAAAATGAAAGTTTATGACTGAGACTGGGGAAATGGTGCCACACAGGTATGTGTGGAAGGAGAACTTCTGGGAAGGAAGATAATGAGGTTGGTTTTGAACATATTTAATTTGTTGTAATAGCAATGATATCCAAGTAGGAAAGACTATAAGTTAGAAGTATAGTCATAGAGTTAAAAGTGTAGAGGTCAGTGCTGAAGATAGAGATTGATAGATGTATTACTACTTCATTTGTAAAGCAAATGTGCAAAACTGAATCTATTTCCATTTTTGCTGAAACAATCTTACATATTTTTGCCTTTTACCCTGATTTTTAATTTCTTTCCAGGCTTTTCCAAAGCTAGTTTGTGACTTATGTTTCTGAGAAAACTGAGTCAATGATCACATGAAATCTTGTCTTATAAGATTGAAAAGAATCTTGACAGGCCTCTATATTGAGATGAACAAATAAGATAAGACTTGATGGTATTGGAGTCAAAATAAGTCAAAGTCTTATACTTGGGTTGAAAAAATCCATCTCATAAATATGAGACAGGGGAAGCATGACTAGACAGGAGTTAATCTGAAAAATGTCTGGAGGTGTTAGTGGACTGCAAAGTAAATATGAACCAGTGGGATGTGGTGCCCAAAAAGTGCATAGTAAGAGAGGCATTACTTTTGGAAAGAAAAACATGATAGTCCTGCTGTGTACTCTGTACAGACCACATCCAGAATATTATTTTCCGTCTTGGACAATGCAATTCATGAGTGAGATTGTCAAGTTAGAAAACATCTAGTGTAGGGCAGCCAGAATGGGGAAGGAGTTTGAATCATTGATATAAGGATAGAGGGATGATTAGCCTGGAGAAGAGAAGATTGGGAGGGGTAGGGGGAAGGCAAGAAAGAAACATTCCTATAGTGCCTACTATGGGCCAAGCACTTCACAAGTATTATCTCATTTGAGCCTCACAAAAACTCTAGGAGTCTAGAATGCTGCTATTATTTCCATTTGACCATCAAAGAAACTAAGGGAAGCAGAGACTAAATAAGTTCCCTGGGTTGTCCTGCCCATCTAGGAAGTATCTGAGGCTGAATTTGAACTCAGGGCTTCCTAACTCCGGGTCCAGCATGCTCTGCACTGAATTGTACCATGATAGCTGTGGTATAGGCATTTGTTCATGTGGATTTGGGATTAGTTTAATCCTGTCTGGCCATAGAGGGCAGCCTTAAGAGCATTGGGAAGAAGTGGCAAAGAGCCAAATTTGTCCAGGAAAAACAGCAGCAAAGACAACAAAACCCTCGGGAGTAATTAGAACCATATCATTAGGTAGAGTCAGCTGTCCTGGGCAGGACATGGCAGCTTTCCCCTTAGTGATTTTCCAGCATAGGCTGGCAATCTCCTTGTCAGGTATGTTATAGTAGGGATTCTTTTGGGGGGTGTATCTGGGATTGGATGACTGCTGAAGTATCTTCCAACCCTGAAAAGCTGTGACTTTGGGAATATGGTTGAAAAGAGGAATTATTTTAAGCTTTTTGATATGACTATTAAAATTGACTTATTAAAGGAATGTCATTATATATATATATATATATATATATATATATATATACATATACATATATGTATATGTATATATATATATATATAAAGATTGTCAGCTAAGCTAAACCTCTGTCTAGTGAGTTGTACATAAATTGCTTTATTTATATTCTTTGCATGTTTCTTGATTTGTAGTATTTGAGAGAGAAGAAAATGTTACCAACTCAGCCAAATCAAAGCTATTTCCCTCAATACATCCATTCACAGTGACATGGAAAATTCAAAACTTCTAAAATTAAAAAAAAATAATAACCTGAGATGGAAGGCATTCTGTGTAATACTCAAGTAAGGAGATATATTTTCAAATCCTATGTCCCAAAATATTAAGACTTAATAAATTAGATTAAATAAATAGCTTAGAAGCCTGGGGAAGGGCATATGAGTTCCTAAAGCTACTTCACACTTGTCACTGGGTAAGGAATTTTCTAGCATCTTAGCATGAAGGTGCAGGAAAAGACAGCTCAATTTAGGCTTCAGGCTGTGTTTCTGCTTATTTATAGTAATTAACTACATATGATTTCATGAATGGAGATGAATAGCAAACTACATCCATTAATTATTTAAAAAGGGCTACTTGCTTTTTTAATACTTGCCCCAAAGAGTCATTGTCAACAGGTTGATTTTGATTGATGGTAAAAGCCAAAAGAAGATAGAGTGTTGACTTCTACATGATCTTAGTTATCAATAGCCAAGGGAGCTGACATCTGTAATTATCATTAATGAACAAACATGGATGAGTCATAGCAGAAGGCTTCTACCAGCAAAAATCTGCAATTGGATCTGAGCATCTATGCTTGCCTTCCCATTTTACTTAAGCTGTCTTTCTGATGTTCTTATCACAGGTTATCAAAGATCCTCCTCGACCACCACCACCACCACCACCACCCAAAGAGGTATGTAGTTATTGGTTATTTTACATGATTTTGTTATTATTGATTATTTTAAATGGCTATATGTGTTATGCCAGGCATTCAGGTACATTATATTCCAGTTTTGTTTTGAGAACCACAATTATATTCATGTCATATAGAAAATGGAACAAATAGTATTAGGTTTCATAGGTCAATTTTTATTTGTCTCAAAAGCGATGATTTCCTACACATAAGGATTTGGAGCTTTATGCAGTGAGAAAATGTAGATTAGGATATTAAATTCAAGCTAATGTAGAGTTTCAACAAATTCTAACGATTCAATGTCAAAGTTTCTGAAATTACTCTTTCAAAATAATAAAACAGAATAAGGCAGTAGCACCTGGAAATCTTTTAAGTCTTACCAGTCATCTTAAAATACTGGCTATTTTAAAATTGGCTTCAGTTGACCCGCAAGCATGTTTTGCAATGTTAATAGGATTAGTGTTGGTGAAACATGTATGCTTTTATTCTCCAAAATTTCCTATCTTTATAGTTCAGTTTCATGAAGTTGTCTTAGATCATTATATTTCCATAATTTAACTCCTTTTTGCTTTAAAATGTAAATTGATTTTAAAAAAGAATTCTGAAAATCAAATTTTATCTTTTTTAATGGCAAAGCAGTGAGGTTAGTATAATAAGGAAAGATGGAATTTGGGGGAAGGGGATAATAATCTTGACCTCTACAACTCACTTGAATGAAGGGGTTATTAACTTTTCTAACATCATGGGTTCCCAGGCAGTCTGGTGAAAGCTATGGCTTAAAAGCAATACTTTGAACCTGGGCCATAGTATAGAGAAGATGGAAGCAGGCTTTCCATTCCTTCTGACCTCCACATCTTCTTTGATATCTTTTAATTGAAAAGTCTTACTATATGTAGAAAGACTTTTATAGCCCATCTCAGAATGACATTTTTTTCCCCATCCATGTTCATGGACCTTGGATTAAGAAATCTGCATTAAAATTTCTGCATTGGTCTCTCTGTCTATTTTTCTCTCTTTGACTGTATTTCTTCTCCATTTCTCCCATTTTTTTCTGTCTTCCTTCTTCCCCCTCTGTGTGTGTGTGCTTGCGTGTGTGCTTGCGTGTGTGTGTGTGTGTGTGTGTGTGTGTGTGTGTGTGTGTGTTGAGAGAGAGAGAGAAAGAGAGAGAGAAAGAGAGAGACAGAGACAGAGAGACAGAGAGGTATGGGTGTGTGTGTGTGCGTAGAAAGATAAGGGTAGGGGAAGACAGTGTGGCATAATGGACAGAGCAAATTTTAAAGCCAAGTGCAAGTGCAAGTCCCACGTAACAACACACACACACACTATACACACACGTGCATACATGTACACACATACATATATTGTATATCTGCATGTATGTATTATATAAGTAATGTAAGTATGTGTGTGTGTGTGTGTAAAATAAGTGTGTATATATGCAGAGACACACAAGCATACCAAAATACTTTAGAGTCTGAGTAATTATGACATATGTACCTGTAACATCTAGCTGTAACATTTCAAACTCATATGGGACTGAATTTGTGAGTAAACTTTTATAAAACTTTTATTATAAGAAATTAAATAAATTCTTTTTCTTTAATGTTTACCTAGGAAGAAGAACCACTGCCTAACAAAAAATGGCCAACAGTAGATGCTTCCTATTATGGAGGTCGAGGAGTTGGAGGAATTAAAAGAATGGAGGTTTGTACTATTCAAAACCAAAAAAAAAAAGAATTAACTGTAGTATGTTTCTGGGACAAAAAAATTCAAAATCTATCCTTCTAATTCTCTTCATTCATGCTATCCCTTTATTAGTTTTAAAACTCTTTATGAAGAAATTAATTTTATTAATAGAAGAACAACATTGCTAATTGCTCTGAACCAAGGACCAAAATGGAGGAAGTCCTTGGGGAGAAATTATCCCATAGTATCAGCTCCTCAACACTGAAGCAGGAAATACTTTGGAAACAAGGACATTGATGAGATACTGAAGGAGCCTGTAACTGTAACACTGCTTCTTATGTGTCTTTTGGAAGGCATGACAGAAAGAAAGAAATGTGGACTCAGAAGCCCAGGGCTTCTTTGTCCCAACTCCCATCTCCATTACCTCTTTTTCTTTATACTGTAGATTGTACATTATATTGTCCAATAGATTATAAACTTCTTGAGGGGAGGGTCTAAATGGATTTAGTATCTTTCCCACAGTTTTTGCTTGCAGTGGAAGTAGGAAAGCAAACAAGGAAAAAGTAAAATTCTCTTTCTTATACCTGTTAGTTCAAATCTGGAAAATATATCACTTGGAAAACATTTAAAATTAAGTCAAATCAATAAAAATTATATCAAGACATAAAGATTAGAAATACTTATGAACTGAAGAACTAAACATAGTAAGGAGCTCCTCAAGCTGAGGTTATGGACTTTGATCTCATGCTGGCTTCTCCCCAGTAATTCCTCCATAACCCTGATTTCTGGCAAGCATCTCACCACTTTTATAATGGCAATTTTCAGGAAAGCAGGATATAAATGTACTATGATGTTATTAACAGCTGTTAAAATAGCTCATCAGCAATACATAATGACTTTAGGTTTATCTCCCACCAAACCACAGGGGGGAAAATGCTTATTTCTTTTCTTCTAACTTTGCAATTACTTCATCTTCAATTATTTCATTTGCCTCCAAATTCTCTACAAATTTTAATGGAAACCAAGTAAAACTGGCAGACCTCAGATTTCAAATTTCTTGTTTCCCTTTATAATCAAAAAGCCAAGTATACCAAATCCCCTAGTCCCCGCCCCCCCTTTTAGGCGGTCTTATTCTTTTCTTCTCTATTTCATCTATTACTGATTTTTGAAAAAATATCTCTTCTCACTCTTACTTCTAAGTTCTCACTAGGAGGTTTTGAATGCAACAGCAAACACTGAACTAAAAAAAGGTGTGAGTGTGTGTGTGTGTTTGTATGTAGAAACTTATGGGTGTGAATGATGCTAGTCTATGAACTGTGTAATCATGTATACACACGTATGTAGAAACCTATGGGTGTGAATGATGCTAGTCTATGAACTGTGTAATCATGTCCAAGCACACCAACCTCCCACCCCTCGATCTGATACTAGTGAATCTCTTTAGATACTTTATCTCAACAGGTTCTTCAGAACCAGTTTAGTGGGTATGATCTGGAATATTTTCAAAATATACAAAAGTTATAAATACTTTCTCTTTAATTGGCTCCCCTAATTTGGAATAAAACAGGGGAGTCTCTTCTTCCATGGGTTAGTTTCCTTTCTCTCAATCTCAAACCACAAAGCTATTGGCTTAGGAAAAACAAAATGTTAATCACCATGTAATTTATTAACAGTATCATATATTAAGCAAATGTACATAAACATTTAAACAAAGCATAGAAGTTGGGATACAGCTCTCAGTCAGAGTTGCATCTGTGTCTTGGGAAAGTAGGGAAAATAAGAGTCACAGACTGAACTTTACTATTTGCAGTTGTCAAAACTGCTGTTTCAGTTTAATCTCACCTCCCATTATCTCTTCTGCCACATTCTCATTTTCTCCTCTCTTATTCACATGCTCTTCTGCTTGCATATTTCTCTCTCTCTCTCTCTCTCTCTTCTTCTCTCCTTTCATTAGTGGACTTTCCTCAAAACCACTGGTTACCATAAAGAAATGTACAGAACTTTCATCCTTGGCTCTCCTTAGAATCTTTATAAACAATCTAGCCCCAAGAATCTCTGCCCTAGCTAAGTTGTCCAAAGGACTCTGTGATCCTATTAAAAGTATAGCATCAGTATCCAGTCACTGTGATCTCATGTTTTGACAACCCAGAGATATGTATATTATATTTATGTAGGTATATTATAAGTATGTATATTATATTTATGTATATGCACATAGGTATATATGCATAGGCTGGACTGGTGATTTCATCAGTGTTTGGAATGCAAGGTAAATAAACTTTCACTTCTATTCAGGAATTGAACCTTGTAACTTAGTAAGCTGGCCAGACTCAGTCAGTCAAAAAACATTTATCAAGTGCTTACTAGGTGCCAGACACTATGCTAAGTGCTAGACATTCAGCGAAAGGCAAATACATTCTCCTTATCTTCGAAGAGTTCACATTCTAATAGAGGAAATAAGCAAATAACTGTACATTCTATCTGTCTATGTATGCATTTTTATGTATGTATGTGTGCATATGTATATATGCGTGTGTGTGTGTGTGTGTGTGTGTGTGTGTGTGTGTGTGTGTGTGTGTGTGTGATGGAAGACTATCTTATAAGGAAGGAACTAGCATTCAGAGCATTTATGAAGGGCCCATTGCAGAAGGTGGAAGTTTAGCCAGGTCTTGAAAGTATCCAGGGCAGATCAGAGGTGGGAATAAGGGGAAGAGCATTCCAGTCATGGAGGAGAGCCTATGCAAACACGCAGCCTCAGGTGGAGAGCCCATGCAAGGAACAGCAAGTTGGCTGCTTAGGCTGGATTGTAAAGTATGCCTAAGGGAGTAACATGTCCAAAGTTTAGAAACAAAGGAAGGGTCTAGGTTGTGAAAGATTTTAAATGTCAAACAGATGACTTTAGATTTAACCTGAAGGGGTGGCAGAGTGACATGGCCAGGTCTACACTTTAGAAAAATCACTTTGGCAGCTGAATCAAGAGAGTCTTCATGCAGAGAGACCAATCAAAATGTATTGTAGTCGTCCAGTTGTAAGATAATGAGGACTTGCATAGGATGGTAGCTACTATAAGTAGAGAAAAACAGAAGAAATGTTGTGAAGGTAGAAATGGCAAGATGTGATAACAGATGGGTTGTGTGAGGTGAGCATGAGTAGAGCTGAGGATGAAATTGAGGTTGTGAGTCTGGGAAAGATGGTGGGACCTTTGACAGTGATATGAAAGTTGGGAAGATGAGAGATTTGAAGGGGGTACTTTCCCTTGGACATATTAACTTTGAGATGCCTATGTATATCCAGTTTGAGATGTGCAATAAGCAATTTGTGAAGCAGAGCTAGAGTTCAGGAGAGAAATTAGGGCTGGATACATAGATGTGGGGATATTTTCCATTGAGATGGTCGTTGAACCTGTGGTTGCTGATAAGATCAGGTGAGATAATATGGAAAAAGAGCAGAGGTCCATTTTCAGACCCTTGGGGGACAGCCATAGTTAGAGGTTGTGATTTAGATGAAGATCCTGCAAAGGAGACTGAGGAGCAGTCAAACAAGTAGAAGAATGAGAAGGGAACAGTGTCATGGAAACGAGAATGTGGCAAGGAGAAAAGGATGATTACGAAAGGCTGCAGAGGTGAAAGTCTGCTGGAGATCAGTGATCTCTCAATTACCAATTCTAATGGCCTCTTCTCAATCATCACCCTTCTTGACCCTTCAGCAATTTTTTTGGGATCATTCTCCAGGTCCTTCCCACTAACCAGGGGAGACTGCCAACATTTGATCCTAAGCACTCTTCTTTTCTCCCTCTATACACTTTTCCTTGTTGATCTTATCAGCTTCCACTGGCAAATGTGTCATCTCTGTGCTGTAGATTTTCAGATCTATTTGTCCAGCCCTAAATTGTCTCTTGACATCCAGTCTCGTATCTTCAACTGCCCTTTGGATATCTTGAGCCAGATGTCCTCTAGATGTTTTAAACTCAACATGTCCAAAACTGAATTTGTAATCTTTCCTACTAAACCTTGATTATCAGAGTTGAGAGCACTACCATCCTCCTAGTCACACAGATTCCCAACCTAGTTGTCATCCTGTTATCCTTGTCTCCTGACTCTCTCTCACTCCCCATATCTAGTTTGCTGTCAATTCTACATTTGTAACATCTCCTCCATGTCCTCCCTTCTATCCTCTGGCACTACCACAACCCTGATCAAAGCCTCCATCACCTCACTCCTGGACTATTGCAACAACCTAGTTGATCTCCCTGCCTCTAGAATCTCCCATCTCCAAACCATTCTCCACTCAGCTGTCTAACTGATCTTCTAAAGACTAGGCATGACTATTTCACCTCCACCTTCATTCAATAAACTGCAGTGGCTCCCTATTTACCTCCAGGATAAGATATAAAATATTTGGTTTGGCTTTTAAAGCCTTTCATCTAATCTTGCCTTTTCAACCTTCTCAGTCTTTTTATACCTTATTCCCCTCTGCTAGCCTTGTAGTTCTTTGCACAAGATATTCCATGCCTTTTCATGCTTGGAATTCTCTTTTTTCTCACGTCTGTCTTTTGTCTTCCCTGACTTCCTTTAGTTCCCACCCAGCAATCATACCATTTTCTTCAAGCAGCCTTTCCTAGTTGCCCTTGATACTAATAACTTTGTTCAAAGATTATCCCCAACTTACTCTGTTTGTATCTTGTTTATACATAGTTGTTTTTACATTATCTCCTCCATAAGACTGTGAGTTTCTTGAGACTAGGGACTTTTTTTTTGCTATTTGCATCCTCACTACTTAGCATAGTGTCTGGAACACAGCCAGTGCTTAATAAATGATCGTTGACTTGGGTTTTCTGAATTCTTTAGGATACATGAGCTAATTTAATCACAAAGCTCCTTAATAGGTAGGCTTCCACTGTTGTTCAGCCATTGTTCAGTCCTGTCTGCCTCTTTATGACCCCGCTTAATGTCTTCTTAGCAAAGATTCTGGAGTGGTTTACCATTTCCTTCTGTGGCTCATTTTACAGATGACGAAGCTGAGGCAAACAGGGGAAAGTGACCTACTCAGAGTCACACAGCTAATAAATGTCCAAGGTCAGATTTGGACTCAGGAAAATGAGTCTTTCTGACTCCACGCCCACCACTCTATCCATCCACCATACCACCTAGCTGTCCTAGGCACCCAGTAGCTACTTGTCTATGGACCTTGTTTATTTTGACAATTTTAGAAATTTATGAATTTTAGAAACACCATCATAGATCAGAAGAATGGTACAATAAACTAAGCCACCCCCCTCTGAATATAGTGAAAGTCAAGTTTTATAAGAGTACATGGTTGCCCTAAATGACTCTCACCTGCAAAGCTTAAATACATGACAATTAGTGTTCTGTTTTCCTTAAAATGTCTTTACCTTTCATCCATGGGTGTATCTAACACCTTCTTTAGCTAATTTACATTTTTATCATTTACCCCTTTTGGAGATAATGACTTTCCTAAGTTTACTTCCTCTACAAAATGTACTGTTTCTTTTAACTCCATTACTTTCAGGCTTTATGGGATAAGTGGCTCTACAGCCCTTGACACTCCTTTGGGTATACAATTTAACCATCACCTTAGACTTCATCTGTATTTGTTTCATCTAAATAAAGGTACTTCAAATTGAAGGAGAAATGCCATTTCTTTGGAAAGGAAGCCACTTGCTAAAAACCTAACAGTTTTAAAATTTTTAAAACACATTTTAATAACCTCATTAAAAAACACGAATAAAGTACAGTTGATCACACTGAAAGATACAAACTCATTTTAATAGCTTAGTAGGGTCCACTTGAAAAAGACAAGAGATCAAGAGAAAGGTAAAAATACCCAAATAAGACTTAGGGTGGGTAGTTCTTTCTCTGAAATACAATGAGGTACTGATAGTACAAATAATGAATGCCCTCAACATCATATTATTTGGATTCACACTGTGTAATTCCATTGACCTATAACCAGTTTGCATCTTTGAAATAATTATAATTTTAACTTGTGTAAATTTAAATACAGGCAACCACTTCAGGGTGTTCATTAGTTTCACTAATCAGGACCTAGTTGTATTTGCATTATCTCCCACTAACTGTGGTCCTTAAAATACTTAAATGTGTATACACACCTGCATGTGCGTGTATTTTAAAAAATCTTTAAAACATCACTTTTAGAAAATTTAAAATTAGATTAAATTTAAATTGTTATTATTATTAGTTTTCTTCCCTCCTGCTGAATTTAGCCTATTTCTTTATTCCTCAGAGTTCTGATATGTCTTTGTTATCTTTTTATACTTAATATCTCAGGATGCAATTTTATTAAAGAGTATAGTAAACACCAGTTTGACTCTATAATGTCACATGGGTAGAGGATCTTCTGAGGAAACCGTTTGTTTTGGAGTAATAGAATGGTGACAGGAATTGTTTCATTTCTCTTTGTATCCCTAATACCTCTTGCAATGCCTAACACATAGTGAGTGGTTGTTTAATAAGTATGTATTGATAGATTGCCAGATGGTGGTCTCTGAGTCCCTGACCTGAACAAGATTGCCCTATGTGATCATCAGAATCAATTCCTCCTGAAAGAGGAGCCTTTTCAAATTTGTCTTTTCTGCATATTGGAAAGACATGGTGTCTGCTGCTCTGCTAGGTGAGCTGAGGGCGATGATGTATGATAATTTGTATACATACCCTTAAATATGTGTGTCAGTATTAAAGACTGTGTGCGGTTTAATATCTGAATCAATGAAAAATGACAATAATTTAATTGTACTTCCATTTATACTTAATTTTAAATACATGTTGAAATTATTCTTTGATGGAAGATCACAGAATCCCATTAACCAAGAATTGAAGGGAACCTCAGAGATCATCTGGTACAAATGATGCATAAGAACCCTGTCAAATCTCCACTTGAAAACTTCATTTGCTCATAATGGCTGGTATCTACATCAAAATTTTGACCAAGTGATTCCTTTAGGTAAAAATATAAGGCTTGCAAAATAAAACATGCTTGATAGATACAAACAAATAAATCAGTAAGCATTCATTAAATTCTTACGAGGTGCTAGGTACTGTGCTAAATGAAAGACTGAAGGCAAAAGGAAAGGGTGATGGCATAAGATGGATACATGGTGTCATAGAGAAAATGAACATGAACTTGGACAGACTTCAAGAGAACAATGGAGGGTAGAAGGGGCTGGTGTGCTATGGCCCGTGGGGTAAGGAGAAGTTAGATGCAACTGAACAACAACAAGAACTCTGCTAAGTAAAGGGGATCCAAAGATAAATTTTAAAAAGCCCATTTCCTCAAAGAACTTAACATTCCTTGAGGAAGAGATAGCATGTTTATAAATGGACACTTAAAAGCTGCATACAAGGTAAATGGAAATCAACCATAATTTAAAAAAGCTTCTTGTAAAAGATAGCATTTCAGTTGAATCATGAAGGAAGCAGATTCTAAGAGGCAGATTTGAAGAGGTGGACTATTCCAAGCATGAGGAACAGCCAATGAAGAGGTGTGGAAGGAAGGAAAGAAGGAGGGAGGGAAGGTGTTTCAACAATCTGGCTAGCAGCTTCTGTGGGGGTGTAAGATCCACCCACAGCCAGCACCCAGAAAGCTGCCAACAGCACAGGTTCTTTTGATCTGCTTTAATAAGGAAAGCAAGGTTAAAGGGGTTGACAAGCTTACTTTAATTCAGCATACAAATATCATTCACTTAGTTCAGGGGAAAAATCCAGCACCCTGAACTTCAGAGCAAATTACAAACAAATTACAAACATCAACAGACAGACCAAATACAGATTCATAGTTACCAATATCTAGGTTCAGCCTGGGAGCTCGGAACAAGGGCTGGCCCAGAGTCACGAGTGCCACCACTGCTGTGGGTAAGAGCTCCAAAGAAGAGACAGCCAACCCCTGGTTTTATATCTTTTTCAGGGTCAGGGGTGAGTCACACATGCGACTCACCCACATGACCTAGATTCATCACAAAGAGGTGACTTAAACCCACGTGGTCTAAAAGCCTCTGCTGTCCCAGACATATAAACTAGGCCCTCCCTGGAGTTAACCCTACCTTGGGCCCCACCTTAGTTGACAATCCACACCCACTAAGGTTTTGCACCTAAGAGGGGTTTGGGCCTGGGGCTTAGCACTTAGGAAGGCTCAATGAAATACACTGAATTACTCAAAGGGAACAAAAGCCAAACTATTCAAGGGCACTTGGTTGAACTAAGTGCTAAGGAGCCCATTTTGCTTACCAACACAGAAGGAGGGTGGGAAGGAGGGAAGGAAGGGAAGGAATGAGGGAAAGGAGGGAACAATGGAGGGAAGGAGGGAAGGAAGGAAAGAAGAAGGGAGGGAAGGAAGGGAGGAAGCAAGTAAGGAAGGAATATTAAATTCTTCGAGGGAAGGAACTGTTTTTTGTTTGTCTTTGGATCCCCATCACTTAGCATAGTACCTGGCACATATAAGTATTTAATAAATGCTTGCTGATTTATTATTGTTTACATGTTTTCAAGCATATTTCAGTCCTTCAAAGAAGAAAGGAACAAAGAAAGGGAACAATCATTTACTAAATTCCTACAATGTACCGAGCACTGTGCTTAGCACTTAAAAAGTATTATCTTATTTGATCTTCACAACAATCATGGGGAATGATGGCTATAAATATACCCATTTTTCAGCTCAGGAAACTGAGGAAGACAGTGGTTAAGTGACTTACTCAGGGGTAGCATATCTGAGGCCAGATTTGAACTCAAGGCTTCATGACTCTTTCCACTGAAGTAATATGGGAGGAACATTTGAGGTTAGGCTCCAGCCAGATTCACTTTTTCATTCTGATATAAGCAACCAACCACCTGTTAGGTAACATAAGAATCTCACATTATAAGGTGCTGCTAGATATCTGAAAACACGTATCTGTTTGTTTTTTCTTCAGGTTCGTTGGGGTGATAAAGGCTCTACTGAAGAAGGTGCAAGGTTAGAAAAAGCCAAAAATGCTGTGGTGACAATTCCTGAAGAAACAGAAGAACCTGTCAGGCCTAGACCCCCTCGGCCCAAACCTACATACCAGGCCCCTCAGACAAAGTGGTACACTCCAATCAAGGTAACCTTCCAATCTGCCATCCTGCCTCACCTAGGCCTGTTGCATATTCAAAGATTCATTTTCATTTAGTTAGTGTTTTCTGTTGGCTGAATTTTGTTTTAAAAACCTCAACCATATGTAGCTCTTGTGTCAGAGATGCTTATGGTGCAAAGAGCCTAGGAACATTTTTGGAAGGTATTCAGCTAGTTCTGGCTCTGACTCCTACTCAGAAATCCCTGGAAAGTATCCTAATTGGACAGGCCAAGATACTGGCTACATCTCTATACTTGCAAGTATGCTGGCCATATTTATAAAAGTTTCATAAGTTTTATTACAAATTATTATAAATATTATTCTAAATTATTATTTTGTAAGTGTTACATTTTTATATCCAAAAGTTTTATTAAAGAGGAAAGAAGAATCAAAGAATAGTGTATACTCTGTACAGGTGAACTATATTACACCCAACTCCACCAAAGTTCCTCCTTAAGTATTCCTCAGCTTCACATGCTGTGGCCTTTTTTAGATCTGATGCCTCTGCCCAGTTCTCAGATGATCATAGCTGCAGCTGGGGCATTCTCTCATCTGCGTCATTCCACGTCCATTACACCATTCCTTTTTCCAATTACAGTCCGCACTAGCTATTGTGAGTCTTAGGAGGATGTCTCTTACTCTGGCTTGGGTTCTGACTTTCACCACCAGAGCTTATGGCTCCATCAACTTATTATTCTCCTTTCTGTAGCTCAGTGAGGAGGAGGAATGAGGAAGTATTCTACTCAGAATATTCTCCATCCCTGTAGGAACTGTCTTTCCCAATTGAGTTATGTGAAATTTTAGAATATAGACTCCCTATTCAGATGACCTAAAATCCTTTCATCCTTCTCTCCCTGATACTAAAATAAGCATCCTACACCCCAGAAGTTTCTCTCTTCCCCCACCCATCTCCCTGCAGTGATCCATCCCATGTAACAGAGAAACAGGTAAGCAAAACTACATATAGTGGTCTTATATACCTGGAGGCCGTCATCTCCCCAATGAAACCAAGGAGGAACATTTCCTTATCTATTGTCAGGGCAGGAATAATCATTACAGTTACATAATATTCCATTTTGTTCTGTTGTTCTATACATTCATATTATTGAAGTTAGAGTGTTTTCGTTGTTGTGCTTAATTCCTTTGCCATAGTTCATAAGTCTTCTGATTCTATCCAATGGATGAACAAAAAAAAAATGAATGCAAATATTTATAAAATGCTGACATTTGTGTGCAGATTACTTGAGCCAGGCAGTAATTTTGACATGGTTTCATTTTGTCATACATGTGTGCTCCTACTGAGATTAAGCTGACTCAGAACATCTGTCAGCAAATGAAACTGGATCGAGCTGGTTTCCTTCCCTTTCGTTAGTTCTCCATTAATTGAGTGGTGGATTTCATGCCATCTACACGTTTCCTTGCTCTCATTTGTTGTGTTTTTAATTCTGTGGTTTTTGAGAATGGCTATATTACTTCAGGGCTGTTAGTTAGTGGAGTTCAAATCTGGCCTGAAACACTAATTGTGTGATCCTGGGCAAGTCACTTAACCCTGTTTGTTTCAATTTCCTCATCTATAAAATGAGTTGGAAAAGGATATGGTAGACCACTCTGGTATCTTTGCCAAGAAAACCCCAAATAGGGCCACAAAGAGTCAGACATGACTGACTGGACAACAACAACATAGTACTTCAATGAAGCATGAGCAAAAGTTCTGGCTCCGAATGAATAAACCTCAATGAAATTGTAGGACGTATTGCAGTGCTGTTGATAAGGAGAAATAAAAAATTTCAAGGATCCTTTAAGCTTGTTGATGAAATACAATCAGCTGTACAGAAGCATGAAGGAAATTGTGGTCACCATTGAAAAACAATTCAAGGAACTGAGTAACTGTTATTGCAAAACAGTCTCTTAGAAATCATCGGAGAGACCTGATAGCTAAAGGAGATCTTCTTAATTCTTCTGCAGTTTCATGTTGCCTTCTTGAAGTGTGAACAAGAGTGAAAAGACTATTTTCAATAAAGAAAATCTGCTAAATATTTCCATGGAAAAAAAAATGCTTGTCCTGGACAAGACAATTCAAAGACTGGGAGGGGTTAGATAGAGCCTGGATCTGTAAATTCGGTGATATAGATAATACCTGGGAGAGGAAACTCCTAACTGTGCAAGTCAGCATTTCCAGTGAATGTGTAGTCTTAGAGAGTCTCCTGGAGTACTGAGAGATTGCTTGTTGAGTCCAAGGTCACATGATGAGCATGGGTCAGAGAGAGGAAGAGAACTCAGTTCTTATTGGCTCCAAGACCAACTCTAGCTATTGTGTCATAATGGCATTACCTTGACAAAAGGTAATTTTTCTGATGAACTCACTTTCATTCAAGGCTATACTATACCTGTTATTGAAGAAGTTCAGAAGACACTGTAAGATCTGGATGTTTTTAGCAGATTGTAATTTATCCATTCTCCAAAAAAAGTCTAACCATAATACTTTAGATATATGGAAATTTTTAAAATTTACATTATTTATAATGTAACCTACAGAGTCTGAAAGAAAATACTCAAATTACTATGTGATGCAAATATAAGGTATTTCTGAAATATAGCAAAAAGTTCCATTTGATGATGTTTTCAATATGATGAAAATAGCAATAATAAATAATAACGATAGCTAGCACTTAGTGCCTATTATGTGCCAGGCACTCTGCTAAGCACTTAAATATTATTTCACTTGATCCTAATTATCCCTATTTTAGAGTTGAGCAGACAAATAACAGTTAAGTGATTTGACCAAGGTCACACATCTAGTAAGTGTCGGAACCTGTATGTTAACTTAGGTCTTTCTGACTCCGGGTCCATTGTAGCATTGTACCACCTAGGTGTCATCTCTCAATATTGTGATATATAATATATATAGATACATAAATATACACGCATGTATACATACATATAACATGCATACACACATACATACATATATACACACACATGTCCATACATGTATACATATATACATATGCATATATATGAATACATCTATACATTTATATTTATTTAAATATTTATATTTAATTTAAATAAATTTAAATAAATATTTATATTTAAATAAAATGTATAGATGTATATGTGTACATATGTATGCATATTTGTGTATATGTGTATGTGTGTATGTGTACATGTATATACATATATACAAACACATGTACATATATATTTATACATGTGTGTATGTATATGTGTGTGTATATATATATGTATAATTTCTACATTGTTATAAGCAATGAATGACATGGATAGATTCTTCTGCTTCTATACTGATTGAGTTGGGGGAGTGATGAGGAAATGAATGACAATGAACCAAAGGAGAACAAAAGAAAAGAAGGGAAAATCAGATGTTTAAGTGATCCATTTCTTAACCGTTATTTCCAGGGCTGGGGTTTGGGGAGTGTCACAGAACCAAGTAAACAAAAAATGAAGCATAGATAATAGTAAATGTCATACTAAGGAGCAGCACAGGTCCAAATTTCCACATTAAAGAATTTATTTCTTTTTTATCACAAGTCAGAAATCAGAGCCAGTAGTCTTCAGTTGTAGTACAATTATTTTTTTTAATTTCCCTTTTTTTCTCTGAGCCATTTATTCAACAGACACTAATCATTTGCTTTGTATTAGTCGCCATATGATTTTTCTGTCATTACAGGGCCGGCTTGATGCACTC
This sequence comes from Trichosurus vulpecula, assembly GCF_011100635.1. Classification (NCBI taxonomy): domain Eukaryota; kingdom Metazoa; phylum Chordata; class Mammalia; order Diprotodontia; family Phalangeridae; genus Trichosurus; species Trichosurus vulpecula. The sequence continues at coordinate 73,668,126 of NC_050578.1, forward strand.
TGGGCTTTGTTACGTCGGCAGTATGACAGAGTTTCTTTAATGCGACCTCAGGAAGGAGATGAGGTTTGTATATGTTATGGTGATGGTGCAAAGGGAATGTGAAGTGTGATCATTTCAGGACAGTAAAGGCAGAAAAATCTTAAGTGAAAAACATTTCAAAGTTCTCATTTTATCTATTGAAGGAATGATTTCTATCCCAAGAGAATCTTTAATGAATTATCATCCATGATAGTGGGAAATAGAACTACTAAGTGACTGCATATTAAAATATACACTTTCCATAGATTTTTGTTCAAGCCATAGGCACCAATTGTGGTGAAGTTCCCAAGAAATAAATATAAGTACATTCATTGAATTCACTCTTTGTCATTGAAAGCACTAGAGTTATGTAAAGGTCTGGCCAATATAAGTTTCTGTACTTTCTCTTGCCCTATTTTAAAGTAGAAACATTAATGTTTAATGAAATATGACTTTGGAAATATAATGCTAAATATTTTTATATAGTACAATAGAGGTCATTTGAAATGAGAATCATGAAATCTTAGTAGAGTTTTGTGATATTGAGGTTACTTCATTTTATGTTTATTTATTTGGCTTCAGAAGTGTTTTCTTCGTCATATTCATCAAAACTGGATCAGTTATTCTCTTTTCAAGGTAGCAGAACTGATTAAATTTAGTTTAATAAACATAGACATTAGTTTTTTTTAAGTTATATGTCTTTCCCAGAACATAGAATAGTACCTTCCTTCAGAAGTCAGATGGTATAGAATCCTAGAATATTTGATAATCATATAGTTTAATCATCAGCCAATTGCAACCCTCCTAAAGTATCCCTGAGAAACAGTAAAATAGCCTTGGTTAGAATACCTCTAGGATTTTACTCACTACCTTATGAAGCAGCTTCTTTTTCATCCATCTGGTCTCAGGCCTTCCTTTTAGAGAAATTTAAAATGCTTTCAGACATCTAACCTGTATCTTCTTAGTCTTTTATTTTGCAGAAATATTAAAGGTACTAGGTTTCTTCTGTAGTCATTTCTACATTCTGATTCCTAGACCCCTTTGTCAGGATCCTCTGGACACACTCTAGTTTGCCAAAACCCTTGAATTGTGGCATGTATAACTGTTTGCACAATTATTCCTATGTTGTCTGACAAATATAGAGTACTATGAGACTGTTGATTCCCTTGTTTGAGGTGCTGTATTTCTATCAATTCAGCCCGAGATAGTGGTAGCTTTCTTGGCACCCACATCACATTCCTGGCTCAAATTTAGCTGACGAACAACATGAACCTCTGCAAACTCAAATGTCCCTCCCATATGTGATGCAACTGGTTTTCTGAACTCAATGCATGTCTTCACATTTATCTGTTAAATTTCATCTTGCTACTTTTCTTTTATCAATCTAATCTATAAAGATTTAATTAAATATTATAAATATTTGTTAAGTACTTACTAGGTACAAAACACTATTCTACATACAGAGATAGAGCAATGAAAAAGACACAGACTGTGTCCTAAAGGTATTTACAGTATAGTGGAAAAGATGGGACAGGCATACAAGTAACTGTGTTCTTAATTCTAATTATCTACCATATTAATTATCCTCTTAACTTTCTATATTCTTCTTATTTTATAGTGTCTTCATGTGAGTAATTGATAAAAATGTTCAATAGACGAGCAGGAAAACATTTCTCTGTAGCATTCCATTAGTTATCTTCTTTTAGGTTGATGTTGAATGTTTAAACATTCGTTGGATTCTGTTGGATTTACCTAACATTTTCACCATCTTAACCAGAAGAATATATCACAGAAGATTTCATGAATCTTTTCCATTAAATCTAGATGTTATATATGCACACATACATATATACACACTCACATATATAAATATATACATATATGTATATGATATCCTGATTCGCCAACATTTTTAAGAAGAAAACCAAATAAGATTAGGTTGGCATAACTTATTTTAATAACCCTATATAATCCCCATTACTCATCTTATTTGTTTCTAAGTACTCACAATCCATACATTCACTAATCCCTCTCGAATTTTACTGAATGAGTCTTAACTTTTAGACTATTGGCCCATAGTCTTGGGAAACTACCCTGTTCTCCTTTGTTTGGAAATTAAGAAAACATTTTAGCCTCATTAGTCATTTTCTATCATTTCTCAAAGATAGTTAAAAGTGGTTAAAACATTGCATTTATGAATTCCCTAAGCAGCCTAGGACACATTTTTCTTGGACTGAGGACTTGGATTCATTCAAAACACATTTATGTTCTTTACTGGTTCTACCTATTTTAGCATCATAGGATCAGAGATTTAGAGCTGAAAGGGACCTTGTAGGCCCTTTAGTTAAACCTACTCTCTTCACAGGAGAAATTGAGGTCCCAATTCACAAAGACAGTAAGTATTACAGCTAGGATTTGAACTTAGATCCTTTAATATCAAATTCAGCACAGTTTCCACTGGGCCAGGGTATACTTGAACTACAATTTCTATTTTGAGGGGTGTTTGTTCTGTCCTTTCCCAATTGAAGACCGTTATCCTTAGTGGAGAAAACAGAAACAAAGCAGGAGTTGAGTAATTCTGCCCTCGCTTAGCTGTTACAGTGTTAGAGCTGTGATATATCCTCACCTTTCCCTGAAGAATTCCTTGTTTGTCCCCTTTTTTGGACTCTGAACAAAGCTAATAAATTAGTGCGTTTTAAAATTTTTTTTCACAGTTCATTCTGAATATCATTCTTGTAGGTGTTGATTATTGTTTTTAATTCATTAATTCAGTAAATTAATTCATAAAAACCACACATGCAATCAAAAATGAATACTTCAAAATTATAAAGAACAAGTATGGCTTGAAAGAAGAGAGATGAGAAGTCACCGCCTTGTCACAGAGGTGGAAGCTCCAGAAGTGTTACACATTGCACATGAAGTTTTTAGATATCCTCAATATAATGATCAATTGTGCTGACTTTTTTCCTCTTCTTTTTCTTTTTGTCTTAAAAAATGTAATTTGTTATATCGGATGACACTCTAGAAGGGGGAAGAGAAAGAATACTGGGGAAAACTATGATGATGTTAAAAAAAACCCAAAGAAGTCAATAAAAGCTTATTTTAAAAAAAAAGAAATTGAATTACATAAAAAATCAAACATGGATTTTCTGAGAAAATAATTATATGAAATGTTTACTCACCTCAATATTTTGTAATAGGCCATAGTTAAACTAGTTAACTAGTTAAACTAGTTAAAGTTGCAACAATATTAAGGGAAAAATGGCAAGAGAGAAATAATAGTCATTGGATATTTATATCCAGTGAGTTGGATATTTATATCTAGTAGGTTGAACATTTAGCCTTAGTAGAGGTGAGAAGATAATACTGAACAGGCTTCTTCTCTCACAAGGGGTTGTTCTAGAGAAGCTTGCAAAGAAACCTAGCTTGAGTTTCAAAATTTCGATTTTGTTAGATACCATATTTTGAAAAACACTTCACTAAAAAGAAAAAAATTAACTGATGCATCAAATATTTTTGGAAAAACAAAGCCACAGACTTTAGCAGCATTTGTTAACTACTTGCTGGGATTGTATTGCAGAGGTAGCTTTGTGTAATATTTGACATTCTGATGCATAGGAAAAGCTTAAAATGTTAGTGAGTTTTATATTGGAAGCTTTAGATATTATCTCATTTTAAAAATTGACTTAAGATCTACTTTATTATGAGAACAATGTATTCAAATCATATCATATTTGGGGGGGATGTGCTTATGTTTTGATCCCTGTTTATGATGAATTGAGAGTATTTGTTATTCTCAATCTCCTTAGTTTTTATAGGTGTTAAGAATATCAGATATGAGTATGATGACTGTTTCCCAAGTAGAAGTTATTCCTAATATTAGATTTTCAACTCAGATCAGTTAATATTGAGCATGGGGCACCATCTAGACAGACATCTTAAAATCTTCCTCTAGCATTAAAATATTTCCTGATTATGTAGAAGATATTACATTCAGCCTCTTTGAAGGTTATTTTTTGTAACTTAAAACTGCATTAAGACTCTTGGGACACCCTGCATGTCTAAGTACCATTCACTGCTCATGTTTAAAAACTCTGGTTTATTTTAATTTACTTTATATTTGAACTTTCTTTAGAGGTAAAAATCATGTCTTCATTACATGCTCTTTCCCCTTCTTCTCTTGCTTGTTTGATCATTAAATTTTTGATGGCAATTTATAGAAACATTTCCAACGTTAAAACATGGTGAAGATATAGTTTATTTGAAACCAGGTATAGGGAGTCAGAATTTTACTATCCCATTAATTCCTATTTTTCTTTCACAGTTCTTTCTTCAAGCCAGTCTAAGTCCCAACATTAGTCACTAGGCTATGTCCTGAATTTGTACTTGCTACAAGAATAGGAAAGTTAAACTTGCTTGAAGAGAAGCTTTCTTTCTTTCTTTCTTCTTTCTTTTCCTTCCTTCCTTCTTTCCTTTATTTCCTTCTTTCTTTCCTTCCTCCCTCCCTTCTTTTTTTCTTTCTTTTTTCTTTCCTTCTTTCTTTTCTTCTTTCCATTTCCTTCTCTCTCTCTCTTCCTTTCCCTTTCCCTCTCCCCCTTTCCCTCTCTTCCTTTCTTCCCCCAATGTTTACCAGCATGTCCATTCAAGAATTGTCACCTCTTTTCTTGGGATCCTGAGCTAGCTATCCCCCTTGTCATACTCTCTTTAGGCACGGATGTGAGGTCATACTAAACTCCATGACATAAGAGAAGGAACATTCTCCTTTGTGCTCCTTTGCATCCCTATAAAGCTGGTCTCCAGCCACTGAAGAGAGAACCAAACTCATTGTGACACTTCAGAATTTGAGATTTCAAATAGTCACCTTTATGTGTTAACCACTCGGCATGCCTCTTGCATACATGAAACACTGACAACAGCATTTACTGAGCATTTACTATGTGACAAGCACTTTGCTGAGCACTGAGGGGAGAAGCTGAAAAGCTAGATAGTCCCTGCTCTCTCTGAGTTCACTTTCTAAATAGAGGAGGCAACATTTAGAGGGAGGTCAGTTGCCATGCAGATTGAAGGTGCTTCAGAGCATAGGACAATGCCCAGAAGTCCTTACAAGTCAGTGGGTAATGCCTAGGAGTCTGGAGGGGCTGCTGCAATATATCTGGTAAAAGATCATTCATTTGCTGGTTGGACTGTGACATTGAACCTCCCCCACTCCTTCTCTTTAAGAAGGATCCCAGAATTCCTGCATTGGCTGGAAGGTTGCCAGGTAGGGCAGCCTGAATAGCCTGTTTTCTAGTAGGCCTGTAGAGTCTCCATTTGGGATGGGAGGGGGAAGTCAGCTCATGATCCTTGTTTGTTGCTGGGCTGAACTGCCAGCTGGTGGGCTGGGCTGATAGAGAAGATAGCCTGGGGGCAGATATTAGGATACTCAATTCCAGATTTCAATATTATTTTCTCTTTTAAAAAGTTGTTTGAGGGGCAGCTTGCTGGTGCAGTGAGTAGAGCACTGGCCCTGGAGTCAGGAGGACCGGAGTTCAAATCTGGCCTTAGATACTTGACACACTTACTAGCTGTGTGACCTTGAGCAAGTCACTTAACCCCAATTGCCCTGCCTTCCCCCCTCCAAAAAAAACATTAAAAAAAGTTGTTTGTAACTCTCATGCAAAATAATCCTTTAAAAAAAACCAACATTGAATCAACATTTTAAAAATATATTGTAATGTAAATCATACTGTACAGGCTGTCCTAAAAGTCTTATTTTGTACATATACTGTTACCAAAAAGTCCTTCTTTTGGAAAAGTATAAACCTAATCTTAACAGTGAGGCAACTGTGTCAAGAGAAGTGTTTCTTTGTGATGCCCTGGCAGCCTTTGCCTTGTTGACAACTTATGGAAAATCCTATTCTATTTTTGGGGCCACAGAACAGGCAGGTGGGTTTATCTAGCACCAGCAGCAGAGAATAAGTGTTCTGCCTCCTGTGAACTTCAAAAGCGAGATTAAACAAAATTTTTTTAAAAAATCTGTAGAGATGTTTGTTTAAAAAAAAAAGAGAGACAAGCATGTTGTTAGCAAGGTAGGAAATACATTTGTCATCTTTAGGGTGTCTGACCCATGGCATCAAAATAATACCACTCTGCCTAGTTAACAGCATTTCTTCTCACCTGAAAAAAAACATTTATTCATAAGTTGTTCACTGCAGATAAGCTTCAAAACCCTCAGGAGAGTTCAGTTCAGTAAATAGAATCAACACAGAATCTCTCAACCTCCTTCCCTCCTTCTCTCTCTCTTTCTCTCTTTTTCTCTTTCTCCCCCTCCTTCTCTCTCTCTCTCTCTCTCTCTCTCTCTCTCTCTCTCTCTCTCTCTCTCTCTCTCTCTCTCTCTATTTCTCTCTTTCTCTCACACCCTCTCTGTTTCTCTCACACCCTCTCCCTCCCTTCCCCCCCCCCCCCGTCTCCCCCTCTCCCCCTCTCCCCATCTCCCTGTCTCCCTATCTCTCTATCTCTCTCCCCCACTTACTCACTCTGGAAGTCTTGTTATGCTACATTTCAAGCCAAACAAATGTTTTCCTTCTCCTGCTCAGAGGCCTCTTTGTACTAGTTTTCAGAAGAATTCACTGCTGAATTAATGTCCTTGATCAACTAATTGAAGTTTAGGCATAAAGTATCAAAGCAGAGAGAGAGAAAATCCCTGCCCCCACCCCCCATCCCATGCTGCCTGCTCCTACGGAGGGTGGCCCAGTTTGAGGGCTGCACACAGACAAGGCACGAAGCTTTGATTGTGAATGGAAGTCCTCAGAGTCATCCATTTTTCATCTCACAATCCGCAAGGTTAGGGAAGCTTGTACAGGTGTGAGTTAGCAGGTTGTCTCTGACATCTGTGGAGCAGAGGCACAGGTCCTTCCCAGCCTGCAGGGAGGCTGCTGGATTGTCAGTGGACGTAGTTGATAGTGGCAGAACAGTTTTGGTCCCACATTTGCTGCCTGGGGGTCCGAAACACCAAAGGTAGAGCTGGGGTGGACACAGCTGTGCTCCTAAACTTGCCTTAGGCACAAATAAAGAGATCTAATATAGTTTGACTCTGTTGTGGTGGGGAGATGAGGACAGAGAGCCACTTCAGAGACAACTTAGCACAGCAACATCTGCCACTAAGTTTCCAGGGAGTGACAGGGGACAGCAGGTATGGATCGAAGCCTCCACGTAAACAGCCTCCATTAGGCCATGAATGCTTTTGAAGGGCTCCCATCAAACATGCTGCGTCCACAGCAGGAGTTGGTTTTGTTTTCAAAGTAATGTTTGGTTTTGTGCAATTGCAAAGTAATTTATAAATGATGCATCACCAACATTCTCGCTTTTGTTTGAAGAGAGTGAGAGAGAAGGAAAAGAGACAGCAAGGCAGGGGGAAAAAAAAGCAAAGCAATAGTTTTTGGAGTTTTTCCACAAACCAATTAACTCTCTAAAGAGCTTCTTGGCTTTAATTGAGGTTATGTTAACCTTCAGATGGCATCACTACATCCAACCACTCTACATAGGTAAATTTACGGTCTTCAATAGTGGGACCTAAATGCCCAACATCATTTTAGTTTACCAATTCAGTTATTTCATAGGATTTTAAAAATCATATTAAAAAGGAAACTGGATTAAGTTTTATATGTTTTTATTAAAAATTTTACTTAGAAAGTCGTCAGACCATTCTTGTTACTAAGAACAAAATTTACTGACTTAAAATGCTTCTGATTTCTGAAAAATTGTTGTAATTGAAGAATTTTTAAAAAATCTACTATTTTGAAAGCCTGTGCAAGAAAACTTCTTGTTATTTTTGCTATTTATCTGATGAATTTAGAATTAGAGCAAATTGTTTTTAAATTTCAAAGGAAACTTTGTATAAATTCATTATTGTTTGACTTTATGTCTTATGATAGAATCCATCATAATAGGCTTTTCAAATAACAGCTAATGGTTCGTAGTTTGATAACAGATATGAAATTGCTCCGAAACAGTTAAAATCTCTCTATAAACATGTCTTATTGAAAGTTGACACATTGTATATCAGTTAGTACTGATGGTACCATCATTATATGTAAAGAAAATAATTAAACCTATTACTTTTTCAATGTGGATCATTTGAATTTCTTTCCAGAGTTCTGGCATCGTGAAGGTTAGCACTGCTTAAAATTCTAGGTCTGGGTGTATGATCATTCCCTGAACCTATTTCTGTGTTATCAGGACCAAAAAGTCAGTAAAATATAAATTTACATGACAAATTGTGGCTCTGTGAATATGGCTTTATCTCATTATATTAATAGTTCCTTCCCGGAATCCTCTGCCTCTCAGTCATTTCTCTCCTTTCCTCCTTTTTTTTCTTTTTTGCACTTAGACCTTGAATTTTGAACAATGGCCAGGGCATATCTGTTATTTTATCATTATTCTGGGTTGCTCTTTTGTCTTCAATTGGATTGTAGGCTCCTAGGTAGCAGAAGGTGTCTTATATTTCCCATATAGTGAGTGTTCATTCAATACATCCTGGTGTTTTCAAGTGCCTCAGTATTTGGGATCATCTAATAGTGTTGTGAAAAGCCTGTTGGATTTTAGAGTCAGTTTGGGTGTAAATCATAAGACTCCTACTTACCACTGGTTCAATTTTGCTCTCTGTGCCTCAGTTTCCACTTCTATAACTTGATGGAGTTGTGCTAGGTGATTGCTAAGGCCCCTTCTAAGTCTAAATCTATGATGTGATCTAATTCAGGTTTTATCGGGGAGTTTTATATCATGTAGACATATTTTATTAAATTTTATAAATTATTAGAATATCCATTGTATTTGAACTCAGTTGAATGCATGTGTATCTTTTGCCATATTCACATTGCAGGATCTAGTGCTGGAAAGGACCTCAGTGACCATCTACTTTCATTTTACCAATGTGGAAACTGAGGTTTAGTGAGATTGTGATTTGTATGAGATGACTTTACAATTCTTTAATTCCATTTCTTAAAATTTAAAGAATTAGAAAATGTCAGCTTTTCAAAGTATTTTGACCAGAAGTATTTCAATATAATGTTTCCTTTGTATTTTTATGTATTTTGTATCATGAATTTCAGAATATTATTCTGAGAAAGGGTCAATAGGTACCCTATAGTCCATACTGGCAAATGGTTCTAACACACAGACACACAGACACACACACATGCATATATGTTAAGAATCTTTGCACTAATCAGATTATTTGCCATCTCTGCTTGTAGTATAGATGGATCCTTTGGGCTTACTATGATATAAAATCATTGGAAAATGTATTAACTAAATATTTCTATCTTTTATGTTGCTAAGTATCCTTTACTCTTTATTATCTCTCGTCTTTTCATTACAAAGCACTCATAAAATATCATTATGTCCTGAACAAGCTAGGAGATGTAATTGACTTTGTTTTACATGTAATTGAAAGATAAAATTTTTCCAGTGTAGCCTAGGGCATGAGCCTTCTATTATTAGTATAATATCTCACTGACTATAAATTTTTAGCTGTATACATATGTTCATGCAGAACATATTTTCTGAATATCTATATCTATATATGTCACCAGTACAAGGGAAGAATAAGTAACTAATTCATAAGTCATATATCAGAGTTCCATTTATGCTTTTATTTGCAAGATTTGAGACTTTAAAAACATCATTGTTTTTATTGATTGTTTACCAATATGAGTCCATAAAAGTGGTGAGTGGGTCTGGGTCCCAAATTCAAATAAGAAGCTTGTGAAATTCAAACACCTGGGCTGTTTATAGTGACTTCTGTCAAGAAAGAGCATCTTAATTTACTGAAGTAAGTTTTATGGTAAAAGTAAAAATTAGGCTCTAATTCATGAATTTACTCATCATTTTCACTCCCAGATATTAGTTGATGTTTAGGTGTGCCATGGGATTATGAGATCATCTAACCATAAGTTTTGGAGTTTCCATGGAAATCATTTAATCAAACTCTGGATTTTACAAAAGAGGAAACTAAGGATCATAGGATCAAAGACCCTTAAGGCCAGCCAATATAACTCCCTTATTTTGTAAATGAGGAAAGTAAGGCTTTCAAAAGGTTACAGTAACATGCCCAGGTTCACACAAATGCTAAGTGTTAGAGGTGAGATGAGAAACCAAATGCTCCTGTTCCAAATCTACTATTACAGATATGTTACTTATTTTTTGCTTTTGTATAGCTGTGTCTGTGCCTTGATTAAGAATCATTAACCTGAGCTAATGATAATCAACAATCAAAGCATTAATAGAGTGTGCATTTTTAAAATCCCATTAAATTACTTTTAAAAATTAACTCGTTCACAATAAAATAATATTTTTTAAAGTTTATGTTAGCACTGAGTATTAAAGAGTCAACAAAAGGATAGATGTGTGTGTGTGTGTGTGTGTGTGTGTGTGTGTAAGCACGTTATATAATTTTGTTATGTTTACCAGCTTACATGTGATGCACTGGTTGCTCTAAAAACAGAAGACAATAAATACAACCTTCAGTTGATTTTAGAAATTTTGATACATATACAGCATAGTAATGTGCTTAGTCTTGATGAACATTACCTCTCACACATGTGTGTAAATATTTTTGTAATATCAAAGGTAAATTTGATTATATTATGATTCAAAATAAACTTTTATCCGTTTGTGTCGAGTATGCAAATTCCAGTTTAGGACTCTATGAACTAAATGTCCTCTCTCCAAGTGAGATACCCCTGAGTATGTAGTCTGTGTGACAATAAACCATTATAACTACCAGGAAGCCTGTTATAAGTTTCATTTTTAAAGCTTTATAAAATAGGTGCTCTAAGAGGAAAGAGAACTCTTATAATTCAGTTAAGAAAATATTCAGTGTGATTAAGGGAGGGGCTTTGGTGAGAAGATTTTATTTAGTTCTTACTCCATTTTCTTTTTAATTTTGAGTATGGTTTGTGTAAACTCCTATTAAAATAAAATTGATGACATCACTCTCTTAAGGGAGCTTGACAGATAAAAGGCCATTATGTTTTTTGTTTAAATTGAATTTTCATTTTCCAGTAACTTGAATTGTTCCATATGTAAAATAGTAGCAGTTAAAATATGTTGAATATCTCTAAATGATTTTGAACTTTGAAAAGGAAAATAATTGTTCATGTACTGCACCAATTTTCAGCACATAGATTATTGGAAATGAAAAATTAAGATAGTATGTTCTTCCATAATCTGATTTAAAAAAATAGTAATAAACTCTAAAAGTTTGATTTGAAGTTGAAAAATTTAAGTTGGCACTTTGTGGTCTAGCCTTAAAAGTAATATGTTTTTTGAGATAGATCTATGTCTACCAGGGACATTCCTAGACATAGAATTTATTGACAATTTATTGTAAATTTGTATTTTAGCATTTTGTAATTTTTTTGCAGTATTAAATGAACCTTAACAGCATTAGTGATTTCAGAAGACACAAGTTATATCTTAAATTAGTTGGATTATTGGGGTTTGTTCCCCAGATTATACTAGCTCCAATGATTTTCTTTTTCTTTCCTTTCATAAATAAAACCTTATTTGTTAACTAACAAAGATAATTCCCCCCCTCCCCCCACCTTGTCCTCACACCCACCAGTAAGGGAGGAAGGGAAGAAAGAAAAATAAAAACCTTGTAACATATATATATATAATCAAGCAAAACCAATGTCTGCATTGGGCATGAATATACATACATGCATGCATACATACATACATACATATATAATGTGTACATGTATTACATGTATACATACATTATATGTGTGTGTATATGTACACACACATTCTATACCTTAGGTCCATCATCCTTTTGTCTGGAGGTGGGTAGCATGCTTTATCTTCAGTCCTTTGGAAGCCTGGTTGAACATTGCATTGATCCCAGTTCTTTCAAAGTTGTTTGTTTTTATAGTATTGTTGTTATTCTATAAATTGCTTTTGTGGTTGTATCTGTTTCACATTGTATCAGTTCATAGAGATCTTCCCAGGTTTCTCTAAAACCACCCCTTTCGTCATTTTTTATAATAATTGTTTTACATTGCAATTCTACAACATATTTTGTTCAGCTGTTAACTCATTTGATAGGTACCTCTAAGTTTCCAGTTCTTTGTGGCCATAAAAAAGGGGCTGTAGATGTATTTGTACTTATGGGTCTTTTCCCTATTTATTTGGTCTCTTTAGGCATAGGCCTTGTGGTGGTATTGCTGGGTCAAAGGATATTCATAGTTTAGTAACTTTTGAGGCATAGTTCCAAATTTATTTTCAGAATGCCCAGACCATTTCATAGAAACACCAGTAGTAGCATTAATGAATCTGTTTTTCCAAAGCCTCTCCTGCACTTACCATTTTTCTTTTTTGTCAATGTTGCCAATCTGTGTGTGAGGTAAAACCTCAGAATTGCTTTAATTTGTATTTCTCTGATTATTACTGATTTGGAGCATTTTTTTTCCATATGACTATTGATAGCTTGCATTTCTTTTTTTTTTTTGAAAGTGAACTGTTCATATGTTTTGAATATTTAACATTTGGGGAATAGCTCTTATTCTTTTAGATTTGAATTGGTTCCTTGGAAATGAGATCTTTATTAGCAAAACTTGTGGCAAAGATCCTCCCCCAATTAATCATTTCCTTTCTAGTTTTCTGCATCATTATTTTTTGTGCAAAAAATTATTTCAGTAATCAAAATTATCCATTTTATCTTCTATGATCCCCTCTGTCACTTCTGTGGTCACAAATTATTCCCCTTTTTATAGAACTTAAAGATAATTTTTCCTTGCTCCTATAATTCATTTATGATATCGTCCTTTATGTCTAAGTCATGCGTGTATTTGGAACTTCTCTTGAGATATGATGTGATATGGAACACTATCTAGTTTCTTCCATATTATTTTCCAGTTTTTTCAGCAATTTTTGGCAAATAGTGAGTTTTCCCCTAGTATCTAGGACCTTTGGTTTCATTAAACACTAGGCTTCTGTATGATTGCTTTTGTATGTGGTATACTAAATCTGTTGCACAGATCAATCTATTTCTTAACCAGTGTCAAATTATTTTCATTAGTGATTTGTTGAATAATTTTACATCTGGTCCTGCTAGGCCCCCTTCCTTCTATTTTATTTTCACTTTTTGGAGATTTTTAACTTTTTGTTGCTCCAGATGGATTTTGATTTTTTTCAAGGTCTGTGCAATAACCCTGTTGTAATTTGATTGGTATGATATTGAATACCTAAATTAATTTAGGAAGTATTCTCATTTTTCTTATATTGATTTGGCCTACCCATGTTCAATTAATGTTTCTTCAGTTATTTAAGTCAGTCTTTACTGATGAAAAATGTTTTTTTGTAACATCCATAGAATTCATATATATGTCTTCATGGTTGGACTTAAGTATTTTATTCTGTGCTTATTTTAAATATAATTTATTTTTCTATCACTTCCTGGTATGTTTTGTTGATAATATACAGAAGTACTGATGATTTATGTGTATTTATTTTGTATCCTGAAACTTTTGATGGTTATTAATTGTTTCAATTAATTTCAGTTGACTCTCTAGTCCATCATCATGTCATATGTTCAAAGTAGTCATTTTGTTTCTTCTTTGCTTTTGCGTATTTCCCTAATTTCTTTTTATTGTCTTAATCACTATAGTTAGCATTTTTATCACTATATCAAATAGTATTGGTGATAATGGACACACTTAATTTGGCTGTGATCTTATAGGAAAGGATACTATTTTTTCCTCATTGTATATAATTCTGGCTCTCACTAGGTTAAGGAAATATTCATTTATTAAGTTTTCTAACATTTTAATAATAATGCATGTTGTATTTTGTCAAAAGATTTTTCTGCATACATTGCTATATTATGTAATATCAACATATTAAACATATTGATATAATAAATGTTACATCTATTGGTATAACAAAACACATTTTTAAAAATTTTTCTAGTTATTTGTGTGCCCAGTTGTACTTTCAAATATAAAAACATTCCTGCATTCCTGGTACAAGTCCAAAATAACCAAAATGTATAATCTTTGAGATATGTTATATCTTCCCTGCCAAAATTTTATTTTTAAAAATTTGTAGCACTGTTCGTTAAGGATACTGGTATATGGTTTTCTTTTTCATTTTTGCTTCTCCTTCATTTAAGTATCATAGAAAGAATTTGGTAGGATCTCTGCTTTTGCAATTTTTTGAAAAGTGTGTATAATGTTGTAATTAAGTATGCTATGATTACTGCATAAAATGCACTTGTGAATCCATCTGGTGTTTTTTGTGACTTGTTGAATTTTTTCTGAGATTGGGTTGTTTAAATTCTCTTTTTGTTTTGCAAATCTGGGCATTTTATATTTTATTAAAAAATTCATATCACTTAAGTTATTGTTTTTATTTTAATATAGTTGGGTGAAGAGTTTCGATATACTCCTAATTTCTTATTATTTCATCATGATTTGTCCTTTTTCATTTTTTATACTGGCAATTTGATTTTCCTTTTTCTTTATCAAGTTACCTAAAGGCCTATTTATTGTTTTTTTTTAAATGCTCCTAGTTTTATTTATTTTATAAATTTTATTTTACTTTAAATTTTAAAAATCTCTTCTTTGATTTTTAGAACTTATCTTTTGCTGTCTATTTGTAAAATTTTATTGATTTTTTTAGTTTTTTTAAACTAGTTGCAATCAAATTTGGTGATTTTTTTCCTTTTCTTTATAAAATTATTTAGAAATTTAAATTTTCCCCTAAGGAATGCTCATTCCCCAAATTTTGCTATTGTCTCTCATTGTTGTCATTATTTTAAATGACATTATCTAGTGTTTCTAGAATTTATTCTTTGGCCCACTCATTCTTTAAGTTACTTAGGATTCAAGTTAGTCTCCGGTTAATTTTTAATTCTATATTCCTTTAAATCCATTCATTGAATACGTTTTTTTTACTACATTATTATAATAATGAATGTGTAGGTCAGGTGGGGAGCAGTTTATTAAGGGGTTTGAACAAAAAAAGAATTTTATATTTGATTTTGGAAGGAGCCACTTGAGTCCATTGAGCAGTGCAGATGACATAATCACACCTGTGCTTTATAAAGATCACTTTGACAGCCAAGTAGAAGACAGATTGTAGTGAGGATAGACTTCTGGCACCAAAAACATACTTCCTGTTTTCTTGCATCTAGACCTTTTCCTGAACAAAGGCCTTTTTAGCTAATCTTATTTACACACCATTGCATGGTATGTAATCATCTCACCACCTTGGTGTGTGCTGGGGCTACCATGACAAACTTGGGACAGACCATTTTATTGAGGGAAAATATGTGTATATAGAAGTAATATAAAAGATATAAAAAGTAAATTTAAGACAATGGGGGTGAAGAACTTATGATTAAAACAAAACAGCAATTATAAAATAAAATTCCATTTTTATTTGCAGATTCAATTGTGTCTACTGATGCATAGAATTAATGGCTAATAATGGAGACAGAAAATCTACCCATTTGGGATAGTCAATGGATTATTTTTGTTTATAGTTGCTATAGGCCTTAAATATATTATTTCTTTTTAGATTCAACTTTAGATAGAAGTAGGGGGAGAGGGTGCCTACTTTTTAAAGACTTGATTTTTTTTCAGAATTTAACTTATATTCATTTATTTATCAGTTTATTATATTTTCCTTTCCATTCCTATTTTGATCATTATTTAAAGAATATTTTAGTTTTGTGTTTGTTTTATATTGGATAGAAAAGGCTTTCAAGAAGAAAACCACTTCCCCTAACCCAAGCCTCAGCAATCTCAGGCAGATTGTGACCCCATCACCTTCAAAGTGGCCATGGACTGTGGAGGCCTAATGTGACATGTTAATAGCAAGTATCTCATTAGTCTGGTTTACAGAAATGCTGGCTAGCCTGAAGAACTAGCAAGCAGAAAGCTGACAGTTTAATTCAGTTGCTTCTCTTTAGAAGAAATGTCAGATTTAACTGTCCTCTGCACCCAGATTTATGGACTAGACCTATACTCTTAACCAGATTACTTCCTTTTCCATTAACTGCTTAAAGTAGGGCAGCTGTCCTAGAAGCTGGTAGTAAATTTGATAATGTTCGCTATGTTAATCTATGGGCTTTTCAGACTGAGAAGGCCTCAGATAATAGGATTAAAGTTTCACAACTTCAGGTTTTTTTGTCCTAAGATAAGGATGGAATGAGAGTGGTGGAATGTCTTAGGGAGGGAACACATGAGGAGTGTTGTCCTAATGAGCAAAACAAGAAAAAAGGAATTGCCCCTGTGATTGATATTAATTACCAAGATTTTAAAATTGGTTATTAATTATGAAGTTAAACCTTTAATACCCTGTTCATACATTAGCATCAGATTATTTTTTATGAGATAGGAAAGTTAGCAGGTAAAGATAGCAGATAGTCTTCTGCATGTCTGTGTATCCTACATAAATATTTTCATTTGCATCTTTCAAACGTTTCCCTGAGTTAATATTCAGTCCTTCACCTTTTGACAGTTACTTGTAGGGCAGTTAGGATAGATAGACAAGTAACAATAAATCCAAATAAAATCTCTGCATAGAGCAACAGCAGTAAATCTTGATAATATCACCTTCATGTTTACCTGAATACAAAGTACTTTGCTCAAGACGAAATGTGAGTTTATGAGCTGAACATGTTAAAGGTACATTGAGAGAGAGAGAGAGAGAGAGAGAGAGAGAGAGAAATTGAGAGATTTCTTATGAGGAATTGAGGGGAGGAATGAAGTGTTTCTATAAATGCAGAGTTTTAAATTATGGAATCAATAAAGTTGAAAATCCATGACTATATTTCCAATTAACCTTATTCATTCAGACTTAGATTGAATCTTGAAATGATGAGGGAGCCTTTGTCTTAAGAATTTACTTTTAATTTCTCATTGTATATTTCTATGTAATAGGATCATTTTACTTAGTCTTCTTGGATTAATCCTCTTTGATAAATTTATTTCTCTTATGATTTCCAATATGGAGTACCAATTTAAAGAAATTAGTCATATTTTCTAGCTATAGAAACTTATCTGATAATTCATCAAGGAGAGATATCAATCAGGATTTATTGAATGCTTCACCTGTTCATGCACTGGGATAACAAAGACAAAAAATGTGAAACAATCCCTTTTCTCAAGGAGTTCTTTCAGAGGAGACAGCAGATGCAAATATAAATAAATACAGAATACATTTAAAAAATAACACATAGTAGCTGAGGAGAGGGCATTAGCAATTAGGGGGATCAGGAATGACCATGCAGATAATGGTAGGTGAACTGAATCTGGAAGAAAGTGAAGAGGTTCTTTGAGGTAGAGGTAAGGAAGGGGTGCATTTCTGGCACAGAGGATGGTACTGTAAGTCATAGAGAAGGAAGATGGAGTGCTTTGTGTAAGAAATAGAGAGAAATCCATTTTTACTGGAGAGAGCAAACAATATATTATGAAGCTTGAAAGATCAGTTTGGGGCCAGATCACAAAAGACTTTAAAAGCCAGACAAAAGAGTTTGCATTTAATCCTAGAAGCAATAGGAAGCCATTAAGGAGTGTCATGGTAATATCGACAGATATTACCGACAGGTTAGGTAAATAACTTTGGTGGCTATGTGGAGGAAAGATTTGTCTGCAGTGAAACATGAAGAAGGAGACCAATTAGTAGGCTTTTCATGAGAGGTGATCAGACCTGACCTGTGGTAGTGGCTATGAATAAAGAGGAGGGGAAGATGTGAGATGCATTGTGGAGGGAGAAATGGCAAGCTTTGGCAGCTGTTTAGATATATGGGGTGAAGGAGAATGAAGAGTCAAAAATATCAAGGTTATCAGAGAGTAGGAGGAATGGTGGTACCATTGACAGATATATGGAAGATTGGCAAGTGGGAAGTGCGATGGAGAGATAGTGAGTTATGATTTGGATAAGTTGAGTTTATGGTGTCTAAAGTGTGTACCACTCTCAACATCCATTCGCCAGTAAAATACTTCAGCTGGATAGACTGACCTATGAGTCATTAGCATAGAAATGATAAATTAGTAAAAGCCAGTACAATCACCAAGAGAAAGAGTATATAGACAATAGGGGGCTCAGGACAGATCTTTGGAAATACATCTACAGTAAAGCCACATGTTATGGATACAGAGCCAGTAAAATCAAATAACAATGATCAGACTGATGGGAGGAGAACCAAGAGAGGGTAGTGCCACAAAAATCCTGGAGCAGAGAGGGGGGAGATTGGAAGCAGGGAGATTAATTGGCATTATATTACAATATTCCTGGTGAGATTTCATGAGGACCTGAACTATGGTAGAAAGGGGACAAATATGAAAGATCTTATGGAAGTAGAGTTATCAAGACTTAAAATGATGAAACATTTGAGGGAGGTGAGAGTGAGTGAAGATTCAAGGATTCTCAAATTTCTGTCTGAGTTACTGAAAAGATGGTATCAGTCTTCACCAAAATAAGGAAGACCTGGTTCACATGCTGCCTTTGCTATTTATTTGACCTAGGGGTAACTCATTGGGTCTCAATTTCTTGGTCTGTGAAATAAGGTGAAAGGATTAGAATGAAGTTTTCCTAATTTCTATTTTCCATTTCTACACCCTAAGATGTTGAAATTGCTGCAGATACTTCACAACACTTCAAATTGTATTTGGATGACCGTAGCAGCATGTTAACCCTGAACCATTAATTAATATCTTGCCAATACCATGTGGAACAATCTTTTAAAAAATTAATATAGATTGATGGTGATTAAAAGTGGATATAACAATGATTATAGCCTGTCTAAACCAGTAGATTTAAATCTGTCAGTTTTTTATCCTTATAAAACCATCTACTTTTTATTACCTTCTATAAGAAAGGGGAAAAAAAGATAAATGTGAGGTAATGGAACATATCAAATTTTAGCATAGAAGCTACTGCCTTTCAATGTGTCATTTTTTTATTGATTTCTGCTTTAATAGGATTTAAAAATAATATCTATTTTGATTATAAATGATGTTGTATTAATATGGCTTACTGTCACTATATATAGATATTGATATGTGTGTTATCTATTATTCCACACATTATCTCTGCATATATACATTGTCTCTCTGTATAGACACAGTACACATATATATGTATATGTATATGTATATGTATATGTATATATATACATGTATGTTTAGTATATATGGAGTGTTCTCATTTTGTTTCATTCTAAAATTGATTTTGCAACTTGTATAGTTGGAAAATATTAAATGAAAATCAATCAATCCTAATTTAAATCTTCTAAGCTTTTATTATTAGTCTTTATGAGACAGCTAAGCCTATAATAAAGTTTAAATGCTTTTTAAAAGACATAACACTCAGAGCACAGTAGGTTTTTGTTTGAATTTCATTCTTTTTGGTCCTAATGTTCCTTTACCTTATTTCTTTGTTGTTTGTAGGTACATATTTTTCTTGATATTTTTAAATCAGAAAAAGAGTCACTAATTGAAAATTTTCGAAAGATTAATTATTTTGATCTAAAAATTAAATTTTTACCTAAAAGTTCATATTTCAAATCTGATTTAATCCATGCAAACAATGATCAATCAATGATAATTCATTTGGATTAGAAGAGGATGTGTGCCGACCAAAAATCCCAAATAGCTGTGCTGTCATTTTCATCGTTCTTGTCATCACCTTCTTCTTCTTCTTCTTCTTCTTCTTCTTCTTCTTCTTCTTCTTCTTCTTCTTCTTCTTCTTCTTCTTCTTCTTCTTCTTCTTCTTCTTCTTCTTCTTCTTCTTCTTCTTCTTCTTCTTCTTCTCCTTCTTCTTCTCCTTCTTCTTCTCCTCCTTCTTCTCCTTCTTCTCCTTCTTCTCCTTCTTCTCCTTCTTCTCCTTCTTCTTCTTCTTCTCTTCTTCTTTCTTCTTCTTCTTCTCTTTTCTTCTTCTTCTTCTTCTTCTTCTTCTTCTTCTTCTCCTTCTCCTTCTCCCTTCTCCTTTTCTCCTTCTCCCTTCTCCTTCTCCTTCTCCTTCTCCTTCTCCTTCTCCTTCCCCTTCCCCTTCCCCTTCCCCTTCCCCTTCCTCTTCCTCTCCTTCTTCTCCTTCTCCTTCTTCTTCTTCTTCTTCTTCTTCTTCTTCTTCTTCTTCTTCTTCTTCTTCTTCTTTCTTCTTCTTCTCCTTCTTCTTCTTTTTCTTCTTCTTCTTCTTCTCCTTCTTCTTCTTCTTCCTCTCCTTCTTCTCCTTCTCCTTCTCCTTCTCCTTCTCCTTCTCCTTCTCCTTCTCCTTCTCTTTCCCCTTCCCCTTCCCCTTCCCCTTCCCCTTCCCCTTCCCCTTCCCCTTCCCCTTGCCTTTCCCCTTCTTCTTCTTCTTCTTCTTCTTCTTCTTCTTCTTCTTCTTCTTCTTCTTCTTCTTCTTCTTCTTCTTCTTCTTCTTCTTCTTCTTCTTCCTCTTCCTCTTCCTCTTCCTCTTCTTCTTCTCTTTCTCCTTTTCCTTCTCCTCCTCTCCTCCTCCTCCTTCTCTTTCTCCTTTTCCTCCGCTTCCTCCTCCTCCTCCTCCTCCTGCTCCTTCTCCTCCTCCTCCTCTCTTTTGTCCCCTTTTACTGGAAGATAAACAGCTAACATGGAAAATATTTTTTGGAAACTGATACAGCTGAAAAGTTTGAGATACTTCAGATGTTGTTATGAAGCTTAAATAAAGCAGCATGAAGTGCCATAATGTTTTGGCTTTCTGAAGTCTTCTGATTGTCATCCCATGTCTACCCTTAGCATTTAAATCAGAATAAAATATCTCTAACTTCTTTTTTTTAAACTTATATCTTTTCTTGAAAAAAATTGAGTCTTAAAAATTTGTATTTCTTACCAGTTTTAAACTCCTATTACCAATTTCATGGTAGTATCCATGATTTAGGTTTTTGTTATCCAATTTTGCTTATATATGATTTATCTCTCTATCCATCTATCTATAACCATCTCTGTTTCAATGGATATAGATATATTGATAGATAAATAGCAATTTTCTTTGACGGAAGGATTTTATGGGGTCTGCTTAAATGGACCAAGAAGAATATAAGCAATTTAAATTTGTGAGAATATTTTTTGGATATTCTGTTGGCAACTATGGTAGATTCCCTTAGCTCAGATCTAAATTATTGACTCTATATGTAAACTATTATGAAATAATGTACATACATAAACATATGTGCATATTAGAATTTTTCATTTTAGTGTTAATGTTCATTTTAGAACTTAAAGCTCATGATGTTTATTTTAAAGACTACAACATTAATTCTATGATACCTTAAAATAAATATTTATCCAAGTATCATTGTTTGATAATAAACACCATGAACTTAATTCTTTGGCAAGCATCTCTAAAAGTGGTTGCATACATAGCTTTAATCTTTTAAAATACTCTATTTAAAATTTAGAATTGGGGTACTTTACATCAATTAAATTGATATGTAGTTAGTAAATACTAAAAGCTGCTAAAAGATGGATATACTCAGTGTCTTTGAGATAGAAAAATGAAAGTTAGAAAGATAAAGGAAAAAGCTCTATCCCAAGAACTTGGTGTGCTGTTTCTTGGAACATTTTGACAAAATAACACAGCTCCTTCAGATAGCTGTATGATTTGCCAGTTGTGTCAGGTAATTGAAGGATTTGTAGTGGTAGCTTTCCATCTCCCCATGCCAATGCATATTTCCTTAAAAGGCTCTAGACTTGGCTGGTTCATGGAACTACATCTCAAGCTGTTGAGATCCATTCCTGGTTTCCTGAGTACCAAGCAATCACCATTAACTTCAAGAGCTCTCTGGTGTTTGACTGGTGGGTCATGATTGGCATCTCAAGAGAGAAAGCTTCACTCAGCTTAATCAACTTGAGTTTTCCTTAATGCTTGTCCTTTATGAATATCTTCTCCCTGCTGTGGCTAAGTAAATTGTCTTAGCTCTTGAATGATCTACTAGTGTCTCATGTTGTTCCGATATCAGACATAAACTACCTGAGTCAGGCCCAATCCAGAACCTGATTCTGTATGTAATGATATGACAGTCATAGGATATTAAGCAGAAAAAGAAATAGAAGTTGCTGTTGAACTAGAGGTAATTTTTTCCTTGAAATAATTGAAAAGGACCTAAGTATGAGAGATAAGTATGGTAAAATTGCTGACATTGTTATAAACACATCTTTTTGCAGTCAGAAGTTGAGTTGTAATTGTTTTATTCAAAGTACTGGAAATAGAGAGCTGAGCTATGAAAATATCTGCAAAATATATAGTTTTTCCTAATGTGGTATTAGGGGTAGGAAGTAATTAGATCCATTAGTAATTGATTATATTTAGCATAGAAAAACAGATTCCTCTTAGTAGGTAAGGTTGGTATCAAGAAAATTTCCCTGTGATGAGACATACATTATGTGAAAAATTCAAGACAATATTTTGTAAGTGTAGTTGCATTTTTGAATTTATTATTTTTCCAATCTCTGTTTTACATTCCCATGTTGGTATGTGATACAAGTAATTATGCCTGTCAAATTTTCTCTGTGATCTAATAGAAAGTGACTATTATCAAAACAATTCTAAATATATTCCTAAAAAATACTCTTCCGGTTTTATTTTTTCCTTTGTTAATGAAAATGGATATAGACAACATTTCTAATAACTCTGGTTATGGTAAATATGGTGTTTAAAGGGTGAGAAAGTAAAGGGGATAAAGCTTCTTTAAGTTCACTTTTTATCCTGTTTGACACCAGGAGTTATTCATTTTTACATTTCATATAGTAAGTTCAAGATTTTTCAACGTGCGTGTGCATACACACACACACACACACACACACACACGCACACGCACATACACACAAGCACACAGGCACTTGGAATGTGACATATGGATGAGACATCTCAAAAGACTTTCTTATGACTTGATAAAAATGTAAAACATATTTTGCTGAAATAGTAGCTCATTCCAAAGCTATTTCTACTTTTACGTCTCCCCTAAATTTCCCTTTCTCTCCAGTTATGTAACTTATTCCCTTAATAAAAGGATTTTTTTCTGTAAAACTTAGACCCAGTCAAAAGGCTGCACTTAAGGACCTAGAAGGCTACATGTGGCCCTGAGGCTGTAGGTTCCCCACCCCTGATAGGGACCTCTTTGAACTCTTAAAGTACTAAAAACACCTTTACACTCTTAAAAAAAATATTGAGTACTCCAAAGAACTTTTCTTTATTGATAATTTACTACATCAGAAATTAGAGCAGATCATTTCTTTAAAATGTTATAAATTCATTTAAAAATAAGGACAATAAATCCATTATTGGTTAATGTAGTTTATGAAAAATAACTATTTTCCAACACAAAAAGTTAGTGAGCAAAGTGGCATTGTTTTACTTATTTTCACAAATACCTTAAATCTGTAGCTAATAGAAGACAGATGGAATCTTATATCTGCTCCTCCATTCAATCTGTTACAATATGTTATTTTGGCTTAAACATGAAAAAAATCCAGCCTCACACATATATGTAGTTGGAAAAGGTAGGAGTATTTTAATAGGTAAATAAGTCTTAGCATTATCTTAATATTATGTTAAAAATACTTTTGACCTTACAGACCCTTTGGAAGGTCTCAAGAACCCCCAGGGGTCCATGGACCATATTTTTGGGGAACCCCTGCTTTATAGAATGTCCCAGCTTTAAAATTTTTAAGAAGATATGTCTATAAAGTCAAGAGATCATTTTAGGAGAAAAAATATGTTAAAACTTAAGCAACTGCAGTTGTAGAAAATACAACAAAGTTCTAATTAAAGATTACAAATAGTGTGACCAAACTTTAGATTTTCTGTAGAGGACTAGGGAGGGTTGGTTAAAAAATCTATACCATCTCATAAAAGAAATTATTTTCAATATAGATATTTCAATGATTTTAGGTTCCCTTTTTTCTCTTAATGTGTAGATTAGTTCTTTCCTATTGGACCAAACAAAACAAAACTACATCCTTTTTTACATGACAGACTTCCAGATTGATGAAGATATCTAGTGTGTCCAGGCTGAGTCATCTTTTCTATAAACTTAGAATTCCCCGTTCTTTGTGGGATTAGACTTCATGATCTTGGTTGCCTATTCCTGAAAGCCATCTAGGTTAGTAGTCTCAAACTCAAATAGAAATGGAAGCCACTAATCCATCCCTGTGAACCACATATTGAATTAGTTTTTAAATGAAATATTATCTGTGTTTTACTGTATTTTTATTTACTTTGTTAAATATTTTCTTTTAACCTTGTTCAGGTAGCCCTGGGATTGTGGTGTTTGACACCTCTTGTCTAGGTTATCAGTGCCTTTCCCAAAAGGTGATACTTAGAACTGAACACAATGTTCCCTGTATGGTCTCAATAGAGCAGAGAATAATGGGACAGTCACCTGGAAGCTGCTGCTTAAAGCGTCACAGGATAATATGAGTTCTTTGGGCCTCTCTATCACCCTTCTGATTCATATTGATCTCTTAACCCACCAAAAGTTCCAGATCATTCTTTTTCAGACCAAATTGTTGTCAAACTAGGTCTTTCTTTATCTTATACTTGGAAGTTGATCTTTGGAACCAAAGGGTAAGATTTTACATTGTGCATCATAGCCACTGTACCAAACTGCCTCTCAAAAAATGACCAGAATAGTAATTAAGACATCAGAAAGAAAATTGGCCAGTTTCTAATGGCTATACTACCTACAGTAAAGGAGGTGATGAAGAGTAAGATCAGTATTTCTGACATTTTTTTGAGAAATATTGCATATATACATTATATACGTGTATGTATGTGTCTGTAGATGTATATGTATGAGTGTATGAATATGTATATATACATACACATATACGAGAGAGAGAGAGAGAGAGAAAGAGAGAGAGAGAGAGAGAGAGAGAGAGAGAGAGAGAGAGAGAGAGAGGGAAGGAGGGAGGGAGGGAGGGGGAGGGAGAAGGAGAGAGAGAGATTTAGTTTGGGGCAAAAATTTAATGGAGTGATGTGGGTGGTGAGGGAAGCTTTTGTGTTTCTGTCTTCTAAAAGATAATTTAAATTCCCTTTATGCTTCAAGAAATGAACAAATGATAAAATGATGATATTCATGGTTGGTGTTGTCATACAAGAATCTTTGTAGCATTTGTTGATGATAGCTGACATTTTTGTAGGTATTAGTGGGTTTTTAGAAGTGCTTGATGTAAATATTTAATATGAGCCTCACAATAATACAATGAAATAAGAAAAGAAAGAAATTATAATCTATATTTAATAGATAAGGAGAATGAAGATGAGAGAGATTAAATGACTTTTTCAAGATAACCAGGTTTTACATTCCAAATACAATCATTTGTATTTAGAGGGCAGAGCTAATGTAGTAGCCATTCTTGTCTTTTTTTTTTTTCTATAACATAAAATACTTTATATCATTGTATCAGCTGGTTAGTTTATTTGTAACCGTTGCATTTTTAGCTTCACTTTTAAAGCTTTTTATATTTTAGCAAAATGTTTTGCAAAGTTTTCTGCAAAAGAAAGCCATTTTAGGCTGGATCTGACCAGCTTATGAAGTAAATAACTTCGAAAAATATACACCACCCTCAGAAAGTAGATTATTAAAAACATGGAAGCTTTATGCTTTATATTGCTTTAGATGCTGTTTTAAAGTATATGCCTTTTCAATGTGCTGTATTATGACTGAGCTAGGTATGCCATCAAGGATTATGGCAGTGAGGGTCAGCCCACCTGGGAGGTAGACAGATGTTAGAGCTGACTCCAGCTCTTGTCAGCATTAATGACCTGCATTTGACACTTCATCCCAGCCATTCTTGTTTAGTGTACAGTGTACTGTATTAGAATAATTACTACCTGTCATCCTCTATTTAACAGACATCCTTCTCTTAGTCAGCCCAGACATGCAAGTGACATGTGATAGTGTATTAAACAATGTTGACCGCTGATGCGTCATCCTGTTTGTGGCCTCCTGTGTCTCCTGTCTTTCCATCTTTGTCTCTCTTTTCAATGTGATTAAAGAATGTTACATTTTGTCTTAAGCTGATATATCCTAAGGTTGTCATATATCTGTCACTTACTTTGAAAGTGCAGGTTATAAAATTAAGAGCTTTTTAGATTTCATGATTTAAGACTACATATTCTGAGTGCTTTATGGAATAACAGTTAAATGTTGTCCTTGCTCATTGAGCTAATGCATGGATAAGGTATAAATATTAAGACTAAATTTTAATAAAATATGAAAATGTATACCCAGTGGGAGAAGGAAGGGTGGTAAAGCAAAGGGCAAAAATGGCTAGATTGCATTTCAAAAGGATAATTCCATAACCCTACTCATAAAAGGTTTGCCAAAATGTAGTTTGAGAACTCTGAAGGTAAAATAGTGTAAAAGCAAAAGAAAGTCTAGACAAAGGCATAAAAAAATTAAGAACAGATCACTTTCAGCTGTACTCAAGGACCAGGAATATTTCAGAACTTAGACTTACATACAGTGATTTATAACAAAAGGACATAAAAGTTCTTTTGTCAGGAGGTTCCATGAATAAATACTTTTCCAAATGTTTCTTCACAGTATCTAGTGATGCTTCCTGGTTCTTCACAATGTGTAATAGCTTTTGGATTTTTTCCATTGCTATTTTAGTTTATGAACAACTATGTGGATAGAGTGGATAGAGTGCAGGCTCTGGAGGCAGGAACACTCATCTTCATGAGTTCAAGTCTTGTCTCAGACTCTTACTAGCTCTGTGACCTAGGACAAGTCACTTTACTGTATTTGCCTCAGCTTCCTCGTCTGTAAAATGAACTGGGAAGAAAATGGCCAACCACTCCAGTATCTTTGCCAAGAAAACCCCAAAAAGGTCACAAAGAATCAGACCTTGTTGAAAATAATTAAACAACAGAAACTTTAGTTTATGTCATCCCAATTATTTTTGTCAAGCTATTTTTTTGAAGATATTGAGTTTAACAAAATCCAAGTAAAATGTGCTTTTTCAAAGGTGCACTTATATAGAGAAATATTATACACATGTGCTTGTCATTTCATGAAGCTGTGATTTAAATGATTGACTTGTCACAAGCAAGAAGGGGGTAGATAGAGACAGACAGAAGGACAGACAGACAGAGAGGTGTAGGTATAGATAGACAGCTGTATCTATCTATATCTATTTTCAAAGATTTGCTTCACTGGTAAGGATACAGTTGTCAAACAAAGATGTTCACCAGCAGGGCATTACTGTGTCAATTCTCCTAAAGCCCCTCAAACTTTTTTCATTTTCTTGTCAATCTTACCAATCTGAAAAATTTGAATTATGATTTGGAACATTCTTTCATATGGCTATTGTTGGCTTTGATTTCTTCCTTTTAAAATTGCCTATTCATAACTTCTGATTATTCATCTTTGTGGCTCTTATTCTCTTATAATTTTGGGTCAGTTTCCTATATATCATAGAAATGAGAAGTTTACCAGAGAAACTTGCTGTAAAATCCCTCTCCCTCCTCCCCAGTAACTGTTTACCTTCCAGTTTTTAGTTATATTAATTTTATTTGTACAAAATCTTATTAATTTAATATAATTAAATCCTTTCTATTCCACATGTGGTCATGAATTCTTTCCTCTTCATAGATATTAAAGTTAATTTCTTTCTTCTTCATCTAATTAATTTATCATGTGACTTTTTTATAGATATAAAAATTTGTGTATCCATTTGGTGTTTACTTTGTTTGGTCTATACCTAATTTCAGACAGATTGCTTTAGAATTTCCCCTGAAGTTTGCTTATTGGTTCCAAATATTGTGTCCTTACCATAGTAATTGGGGATCTTGATGTTCATTTGTTTCTGTATATCATGTGCCTAATCTGTTCCACAGACTTACTGCTCTTATTTTTTTACCAGTAACAACTAGTGTTGATATTTATTGCTATGTACTATAGTTTGTGATCTGGTATTGCTAGACCCCCTTTTTCCCCTTGAGATTATTGATATTTTGGTCCTCTATATGAATTTTATTCTTATTTTTCTAATTCTACAGTCTAATCTTTTGATGATTTATTTGGTAAGGCACTAATAAATTAATTCATTAAGATGGTAAAGTCATTTCTATTATATTGGCTCAACCTATCCATGAGCAATTTATTTCTCTAATTATTTATGTCTTTCTTTCTCTCAAGACTGTTTTATAGTTGGATTCATAGAGTTCCTCTGTGTGTGTGTGTGTGTGTGTGTGTACTCACTTATACATTGTGTAATTTTTGTGGATGGAATTTATCTTTCTATCTCTTTCTACTGGATTTGTTGGTAATATATAGCTAGTTTCCAATTAGTGTGAATAATAAATCCCATGAAGTGGTGGTATAATTTGAATTCATGCCATATATTCACACTGTGTATGCACATTAGGCTGGAACCAATTACCTTATTTGATGTAATTATAACTTTTAATAGTTTCAATTAATTTGTCTTTTAATGAATTCAAGTATATGTGACCACTTGATAGGATTCATCATTCACACTAATCAAAACCTAGCTGTATAGGCATGCTGATAATTTGCATGGATTGATTTTCAGCAATTTTACTGAAGTTATGTTTTATAAGAAACTAATTTTTAGAAACAAAGCAAGAAACAGACAAATTTATTTCCAACTTCAAAAATCTACCCACATTGATTTACAATGTGTTAATAATTTAATGTTCTGACTCATGTTGAGCTTATACTGTTTCTGGGCCACCTTAAATATTTTGGAACCAAACATACATTAGATCTATCAGTAAATCAATCAAGAATTATTTATTAGATGTCTCCTATGAGTTGTCATGGGCATGGGATATAATTGCAAAAGTGAAACAGTCCCTGGCCTCATGAAGCTTATAATCTATCAGGGAAAACTATGTTCACATATACTAATGAATATTCAAATAAGTTCATGGAAATTTAGATGTGGGAGGTATTAGCAGCTGAGGGCATTAGGGTAAGACCTCATGAATTTTATTGAGCAAGGAAATGCTATGATCAGATTGTGTTTTATAATGTTACCTTTGGCAGCTTTGTGAAGGATCGATTGGAGAGGGGAGAGACTTGAGACAGGGAGTGCATGACATGCCATAGATATCTCAGTTTAATTGTGACCTATCTCAAACCTAACTTCCCTTTGCAGGGATGCAGGCTGAAAGATGATTTGTTCCATCATTTGTGTCAATTTCTACTTCCTTGGTATCTGCTATAGGTCAAAATCATGAAATGAATGCCTATCTCTTCATAAAATTAACACTCCTTGAGTCTCTCATTTTGTCTAGATGCAAACTCATTTTATTCAAAGGACATTTATTTAGTGTCATTTATGTGCATGGCATTTTGTTGGATGCTACAAGGAGGAACACAAAACTCATTAAGTATGTTGTTAGATGCTAAAAGATAAGAGTTATTACTTATTTTTGAATAAAGTATGGAAGGTAATACAGAGGCATAAAGAAGTAGCATAGTCTTATGTCTATAGCACTGAGAGTCATCTGGAAGTAGATATCCTAGACTTGTCATTTCATACACACACATATAAGTAATCGTGTAAAATATATATTTCATATATGTACATATATGTGTGTATATTTACATGTATATATGCACATATATAACCATATATGCCATACATACATGTATACATACATACATACAGTTATCCCTTTCATATCATAGGGGTTAAAAGCATAGCACCCCTGTGGTCTTTAAAGTCTTCGTAAAAATTTTTGGCCCTCCATACCAGAGAAAAAATCTGAATTATGATACTAAAAGATGAAATATGTTAATATTATACAATATTATACATAAATATTTATGCATTTCTGAGTTTCTAAACTTTTTCTTTGTTTTCTGCTGGCCTTCATATGTCATTGTCAGCTTCTGCAAAACTCCTCAAAAATTCCCAGTTAACTTTTTATGCCAACCTTAGATATATAGAAACTATGATGAAGAAAGTCACAATGTGGAGGTGATAACTCTATGTGTATACAAACACACATATTATTGATTCAAATATGCAGTGAATCACTCTTCCTATCCCGAAGTGAAGCTTGTATAAAACCTGAGGGCCACTTATTATGGTTAAGAAGCCATGATGCTACACAAGAACCATCCAGAAATAAGAAACCTTGGTAATTTTGTAAAAGGGTTAGACAAGCCTAGAAGTTAAACATTTTTCTTTAGATTTTAAAAATATGGCTGATCATGTGGATTATTTTTTAGGCTTTTTAAAAACGAATTTTGTTTTGTCTCAAAACAGATTATCTAATAAATACCCAAACAAGCATGGTGCGGTAGAAATAACAGTCTCTAAGAGGAGACTGATGGAAATGTAGATTCAAATCCCCCTTCTAGAGCTTATTGCCACAAGTTCCCTTACCCTGGGACTCAGTTTCCTCTTCTGTAAAACAAGGGGCTTAGACTAGCAGTCTAATGTCCCAGTCAATCAATCAGCATGCATTTAAAGTGCTTACTCACTTGTGCCAGGGTACAATTACTGAACAAATTTGCTTTTTTCTCTTTCTTTTCTTTTTTTTTTTCTTTTTTTATTTGAAAGCAGAAGGCAGGGCAATTGAGGTTAAGTGACTTGCCCAAGATCACACAGCTAGTGTGTCAAGTATCTGAGGCTGAATTTGAACTCAGGTCCTCTGACTCCAGGGCCAGTGCTCTACTCACTGCTCCACCTAGCTGCCGCAACTTGCTTTTTTCTAATTGGTCAGTCACTTCATTCCTGTTTCCTCTAATTTTTTGTATGTAAAAAAGATAAATAAATGACTAACCCCGCCCCCTAAAAATTGGTTAGTCAGGGATTGAGATGAAATTACAGTATAGATTTTGAACCAATATTTATTAACAGGAAAAATTATATATAACAGGAAACATGAAGAACATGTAATGTTGATGAAATTAATGTGGAGATCAGAGATAATAATAACAATGACAACTAGCATTTATATAGTTTTTAAGGTGTTCAACACACTTTGCAAATGTTATCTCCTTTGATCCTCATGATAACCCTGTGGGGTGGGTGCTTATAGTATCCCCATTTTACAGTGGAGGAAACTGAGGTTGAGAGAGCTAAATGATTTTCCCAGAATCCCAAAATTATTAAGTCTCTGAGGTAAGATTTGAATTCATGTCTTCCAGCGTCTAAGTCCAGTGCTCTATGGACTGTAGCTTCCTTTTAAGAAAATACAGAATACCAAATCATTTGTGAAAATATTCTGGAATCCTAAGCTTGATTGACATCAATAAACAGATGGGAATTTATTTTCCTCTGTAAAACAAGAAAAAATAAAATGGGTTTTTGCTCTGTCATGGCATCGTGCAGTTGAAGGCCTTCTGGTCCTCACTTGATGCTGGAACTAAAAGTCTAGAAAAATACTCTTTAAAAGCAAGTGGCTTCTAATGAATGAGTGTAAGCCTTAACTGTAGTCTGCAGATAGTTTTATGAAATAGTGCTCTTATTTTAAGACAGAGAATTTGATTCAGATTTTCTTTATATATTGAAATCAGCAAATAAGTATACTTTGAAAAATATGTACACATTTTAACTCCTTAAAACAACTGTTTGGTGATCAATGTCACCCAGAAGTTACTTCTTACTAAAGTATGGTGATGGAACCTAGCACAT
Organism: Trichosurus vulpecula; assembly: GCF_011100635.1. Lineage (NCBI taxonomy): Eukaryota > Metazoa > Chordata > Mammalia > Diprotodontia > Phalangeridae > Trichosurus > Trichosurus vulpecula. The sequence continues at coordinate 73,699,778 of NC_050578.1, forward strand.
TTTAGATGGCATCTCTCTCTGTCTCTCTCTGTCTCCGTCTCTTTCTGTCTCTCTGTCTCTCTCTGTCTGTCTGTCTGTCTCTCTGTCTCTCTCTCTCTCACACACACACACACACAGACGCAGACGCAGACGCAGACGCAGACACAGACACACATTAATCTTCAAAGAAGGAAAGTTTACCATTCCATATAAATATTTAATTAGGTGATTAGTTCATTTGGTATTGTTCTCTCTAGGAGTTCTCCCTCTGTTACTGGGAAAGAATCCAGGAAGGAGGTTCACACATTCTCCTTAGGAAGTCTTATTTCATTTTACTTTGGGAAATTACTAGCTTATTAGTGCTGAAAAAAGGGGAAAGTAGTAATGAATAGGCTTTACTGTTTCCATATTAGCAACCCTCCTTAGCCCTTGTCCTAGAAAGGTAAGTTTTGGGAAACTCTTTTAGCATTAGAGTGGGGCTATGTGAAGGTCTCATCTAATTATGGAAAATCTGAAATGCAGATAGAGATTTTTATAATATATTTAATAAGTTAAGCTATACAATAACATTTAGAGGTAAAAAACCAAACAAAACATGAGTCATAGAGGTTTTCTTAAAAAATAAGCAATTCTAGTGCAAGAACTATTTAGAGAGCAGCCTCCCTTAAAATTAAGAAGATTGGATCAGCAAAATAATCATTATCTTCTCCTTCTTCTCCTTCTCCTTCTCCTTCTTCTCCTTCTCCTTCTCCTTCTCCTTCTCCTTCTCCTTCTCCTTCTCCTTCTCCTTCTCCTTCTCCTTCTCCTTCTCCTTCTCCTTCTCCTTCTCCTTCTCCTTCTCCTTCTCCTTCTCCTCTTCCTCCTCCTCCTCCTTCTCCTCTTCCTCCTCCTCCTTCTTCTTCCTTCTTCATCTTCCTTCTTTTTCTTCTTCCTTCTTCGTCTTCCTTCTTTTTCTTCTTCTTCTTCTTCTTCTTCTTCTTCTTCTTCTTCTAATTCTATTCTAATTCAGTTCTAATTCTATTACATCTACTATATATGTGACCCTGATTCCACCTCTATGATCTTTTCATTTAGAAATGGGGAGAATAATACAAAATTTGCTTTGTAAATAATTGTAAGGAAAGTTCTTTGTGAAATGTGAGTTTGTATTATAATAACTTCATAGTAAAGAATAGCTCCTGGTCTTTCTATGGCCTTTCTAATCCAGTAAATGGTAGGTAAAATGGTATTAAACAGATATTGTTAAATAAAAAGAAATTAATGATGAAAAATCAACAAAACATCTTTATTTGAAATGAAAAAAATTTAAAAAGTGATCAATAAAATTCTGAAATGATTATTTGGTATAAACAATTATAAATGTTATTTGGTTTTATATATATGTATATATATTCTATAGTAGTGCATGCATATTGTCTGTGTATGAATATAGACATAATTATAGATAAATTATATATTATATTATATATATTATATATATATTATCTGTGTATCTATATATGTGTACCTCTGTGTGTGTGTGTATAAAACAAAGGTGTGTGTGTATGTGTATGTGTATGTGTGTGTGTTTGCCTTTGAAAGAGATCTGGTTTTGGGATGAGGCTTACATTCTTAGGGCAATCTATAGTCTTACCAATAAGATACTTATGGTGGTTTTGGGGTAACTGTGAGTTTTCCATCCCAAGGACAGTAAGCTAAACCAATAGGCTTAAGAATATTATGAAATTCACAGGACAACTGCCTTAAGATGCTTTGAAAATAATTGTAAGGCCTATAAAATGAATTTTCATTTTATGTTTCGATTGTTTTCCTTTCTGATTGGGAAAAAAAATAGTTTCTCATCTGCAAACAAGTATTGAGAAAGACAGTTCTTAAGCTGGATTCATTTAGCTATGCTGTACTATCTTCTAAGTTCCAGGCTATTACTAAGTGAAATGAGATCAATACAAAATTATAATTAATTCCTTAAATCTTGACTTTGGGAATCAACTTCAAAATTAATTATGCTAATTAAAAATAGATCTAATAAGCAGTTATTAAGTGTTTTTCAATGCTCATTGTTGCTTTTATGTTAAAGATTTTTATTTCTCTATTTCTTAATTGTTCACCACCTTGTTATTTTTCCTAAATTTTCATACATTTCACATAAGATATTTCCCAATAATTACAGAAACTCCCCACAAAGCATATTATCCCCAAAATAATTAAACAAAACTTTAAGTGTGTCAAAAACCCATGATGTTTCTTTATTTTTCTAAAATGGATATTTAAGGATACATCAGGTGTTTTGTTTGAGGAGTCCTTATTTAGTGTTCTGAAAGATCTGCTGAGGAAGTAATTACTAGTAGATATTAATTAATGAATGTCCCTATACATATTCTTTGATATCTTATATCATCACTGGAAAGTGACCTTGTTCAGAGAGGGAGAAGGAAAAAGAGAGAAGTACAGTGCCTCTTGAGATCAAGTGGAGTGATGCGTATCAGAAGAAGACACTAAAGATTTATTGTCTGTGGCAAAAGAAACACAGATCTCTGCTTGTTCAGTAAGCGTTTTTGACATCACACACAGTAAAGGATGATTAGATACTGTAGGTTAGAAAGTGCTCTGCTAAAGGGAAATAATAGACATTTTTATGTTGTTATTTATATTACTAATGTGCTTACTTTGCACTACCTTCATTTTTATGATAGTTATGTCAAGCTAATATTGATTTGAGTAGGGTTTTGCATATATCATTTAAGAAATTAAAAACAGATTCTTTGATGTGATTGATATAGCAGAGTGGTGATTTTTGCACAAACCTCCCCAACCTAAAATCCTCAAAACAAGCAATTAAGTGCTAGGTGTAGAATAACTAAAGCTGAAACACAAGATAAGAAAGAGATACAACATAAGGTAAAGCCTCATGAAATAATATTGGAGAACTAAAATACTTAAAACTCCTATTGAACATGAACTCTAGTAACAGTCAATGTAAGCTGTCTCACAGGCTTCTGCTTCATAATGCAGCTGTTAGAGTCCCCCATTCATGTCAGTCATTTAGCCTAAATTCCTCCTTCACAAATCTGGAATGGATTCTGCCAAACCTTTTCAAAGAAATAGAGAGCTACTGGAGAAAATGAGTAAAAGACAGCAGTGTAGGACTGACTAGAGAAGAAAAAGGTTCTGAACCTAACAGAATGGAGATTAGAAATCTCTTTGGGGTTAGTCGTTGGTGGAGTAAGGGAGGCATAGATTCAGAAAGAAAAAAAAAAGGATAACCTGGACTTATGAGTGGTGAATGATCATTGTCTAAACAAGGTAGGACCAGACCTCATTACTTGGGATGCAATGACTCATAATACTTGACATAACAGTGGTGATAATGGACATCCTTGTTTCACCCCTGATCTTATTGGAAATGCTTTTAGCTTGTCCCTGTTTTATATAATGCCCACTGATGGTTTTAGGTAGGTGCTACTCACCAGTTTAAGGAGGACTCCATTTATTCCTATGCTTTCCAGTGTTTTTAATAGGAAAGGCTGTTGTATTTTGTCAAAAAGCTTTTTCTGCTTCTACTGAGATGAGTAAACTGTGAGGATGGGTTAAGACCTACAAATACACTACCATTGCAATGGAATAGAGAAGGAAGGTCACATATTCTCTGGGAGGCAAAGTTGGGGCAGAGACAGATAGAAAGAGAGAAAGGGGGGGAAGAAGTAAGAACAAGAGTTCCAGGGGTAGGGAACCTGTGGCCTTGAGGTTATATATGTGGCCTTCTTGGTCCTTGGGTGTGGCCTTTTGATTGAATCCAGTTTTATAGAACAAAATTTTTTATTGAGGGGATTTGTTCTGTGAAGTTTGGATTCAGTCAAAGGGACACAGTTGAGGACCTAGAAGGCCACATGTGGCCTTGAGGCTGGAGGCCCCACCCACAGCCCATAAATTAGACAATATAATTCAGAATAAACTGAAGAGAAGAGAAAAAAAGAACTAAGCAAAGGAGACCTTAAAAATCACAAAAGAATGCTAAAAAGATAGCTAAAATTTTGGACCACATGTTCCTCTAGAAAGATGAAGAAAGCCAAAAGTAGGGGAGAAACAGGTAAAAAAATAAGCATGAACAATTCAAGTAAATTCTGTGACCTTTATGTAAGACAAGTAAATAGGAGCAGAGGAGAACTAGAGTAGCCACAGAGTAGTGTTAGGGAAAATTATCACAGGGACAAAGTCCTGAATTGAAATTGGGAGATGGTAAAATCAAAACAAAAGACATGGAGCAAAACATAGGGTTAATAATTGAGTATCACAAACAGATGTAAATTGATCCTGGTTTTTTTTTTAAGTGATTCTTCATCCACTTTGGACTTAAACTGAACTTGGCTAGGGGGAGTTTATGAACTCATTTTAGTCAGTTCATGAGACATTATTTCAGTATCTCAAAGGAAATGAAAAATATTTAAAATGAGGTTCTTTCCTCTGATTGTTCCAGTAACTTCAGGCTACATTTAGAGGATATTATAAAATATTCTTCCTTTCTTATTGTTTTTGATATTGTACTCTAATATTGAGGTGCCAAGTTTGTGTTTGGCAAGGGAAGTTAATGTCTTATATCCTTTACTTTCTTCATTAGTATTTTAATAATATTCTAAAATTAATCACCTGCATCTCTCAGATACATATTTGTTCCACATTTGATCTATCCCATCCCATGAAGGGCTTATTTTCTTTCCATTTACTTTTTATGTTTTTTGGAAGAATAAATCAATTCAACTAAAACATTTAAGTACAAAGACAAAAATGAAAGAGTCTTTGCCCTGAAGAAGCTTCTATTCTACTGGGGAGATGCAACACATATCCAGACAAGTAAATATAAGGCAATTTGAAGAGGAAGAAAATATGAAAAGCTGAGAGTATTCATCAGATTTGTACCTTTACAAGATTTAAGCTTAAATTCATGTAAAATAGAGACAGCAAGAGGCAGGGGAGAAGAGGGAATAAATCAACAAAAGAATACATCTGTTGTTATACTCAAATAATAAACTAGATATGGGGATTATGTAAATGTTCCCTCCAAAGATGATCCCAAATCCTATCTGTTCATCCTGTGCACCTCTTGCCCATGTCTTCCCATGAGTTCACAAAAGAATATGTCTGTTTTTATACTCAAATAGGAAAAGAGATCTGCTGGAATGTGCTAGATGCCATTCTGGTTTCCTCATGACACTGAAAGAATCAATGAAGCACTTATCTTTCTGACAGTTATTATCCCTTGTTCTGACCATATGACCGCTGTTTAAAAAAAATGACATTTTCTTGATGGTATTCTTTATTTTTTCTTATTTGCTAAAGCCTTTTTTACTTAACATCTGCCTCTCAGTTGCCTTCTGAGCCAAACTTTTTTTTTTCTCAGTCATTTGAAACTTATTGTGTTCTGTGTCTCATAGCCATAAAAAACCTGGTATGTAATTGAATTTTTTTTAAACAGGTCTTTATTTAAGGGCATAGTTTGGAACTGTTGAAGGAGTTCTGAAATCTCACACAGTCATTTCTCTTGGTTCTTATCCTCCTGTTTCATCCTGGGCCTAAGTCTTTAGGCCCATTAGTATATTTACTTTATCTGATAAGGCTCTCTCTCCCTCCCTCTCTCTCTCTCTCCTCTCTCTCTCTCTCTCTCTCTCTGTCTCTCTTTCTCTCTCTCTCTCTCTGTCTCTCTCTCTCTCCCCCCTAATATGATATATATAATATGTATATATACATATATATATATATGTATACACAGATGGACAAAATCTGTAGGCTGTCCCACCACTTGTTTTTTGTCTCATTACAACAAAGATGGAAAAAGTAGCTAAATTATATGTTCATACATCCATACATATTGAAGGTGACATAATTATGAAGACTTTTAAAGTATCATTTTGCAAACTATTTGACTGAGAGAGTATCAAAATGGTTTTATTAATACTCAGGTTGATTAAGAAATCATCAATAGTTATGGATCTATAAAAGTATTTTAAAATATAAAAATATTTCTGACAATACTATCAAGGGCATTTTCAGTGGGGGTATTTGGAGGAATCAGACAAGTTTTTGCAAGCAATATTCTATCACACACCAAATCTTTATAATCATATGATTGAATGAAAGATATAGAGAATAGAAGATCCTACTATGCTAACTGTTAAAGGAAAAAAAAAAAGCTTTTGTTCAGCAGAGGCAGGGGGAACTATCTTAATAGGTCTCTTAGAAGAGAATATCTCCTGTCTGTATCTGAAAATTATCCAAGATTTCATGGATAGTATAAAAGAAATAACTTTATTTAATGATGCATTTATCATTAATGTCAGGAAGAGCAATGTCCAAAGATATTTGCCACTGTCCTTAAGAAGATTCATGGCCTAATGTTTTAAAGGGGCATTCTCTAATTTAATTTGTATGCCTTGGCAAATCGATCCCCAGATCTTATTCACCTTATAGTTATCTAATTATTTGGAATGTGATTTATTTATCTATTATTGCCTTATATTGCTATTATTTCATAGAAATGCTGCTGATTTTTAGGGTTTATTTTGTGGGCTACAAATTTATTTGAATTATTAATTGTATTAATTAGTATCTTTGTGGCTTCCCTAGGATTTCTTGGGGACTTTTATATATTATATACATGTATATATATATATATATATATATATATATATATATATATATATATATATGTGTGTGTGTGTGTGTGTGTGTGTGTGTGTGTGTGTGTGTATACATTATATATTTTATATACATAATCCTATATTATTATCCTATATATTATAGTCTATATATTATATCATATATTATAATATATTATAATCCTATATATTATATTTGTATTTATATATTTTATATATTTGAAAGAGGGAATATCATAGACTTTTTGGGGGCAGGGGGCAATATTTTGGACCAACTGTTCCTACTATACCACATTAATAAACATATCTTTCTAAATGCTAATTAAATCTGGCTGATGATCAATGGGGAATAGAGTGCTATGGGTTCGTGAATGAAGATTCTAGAAAATCGCAGCTCCTCAGGATTACCTCTAGAAGCTTGAAAGGACAAGTAGTTAGTTCCCTTTTCAGGCCCCAAATATTACATTGGGAGTCAGGAAGTAATTATTTAATGATGCATTTATCATTAATATCAGGCAGAGGAATGGCCAAAGATACTTGCCACTGTCATTGAGAAGATTCATATCCCAATCTTTTAAAGAAACATTCTGTAATTGAATCCAAACAAGTATTTTATATGCTTTAGTGAGCATCCCACAGAGAGGATATAATGCATGAAATAAAAGGGAAAAAAAGCAGTTTAGCAAAATTGACCAACACATCAACTGAGTTTGACAACATATGAAATATTCTACATCCAAAGTTTCCCATCTCCACAAATAACATATTTTAAAAATGTTACTGTTGAGACTATAGTGATTGATTTTAATTTTATAACTTATTTTATATGTTAAAAGTTTATTTTTGTGTGCTTTTTTGTTAGACTTTTTAAATAAGGCTTAATTCACTTGTTTCCTTTATAATCTCTTTATTTGTTTTCAGTTACATTTTAAGTTCTAATCTATCTGTCTCCCTCCCTCTATACCCTGCACTAGAGAAGCCTACTATTTGACACAGACTTATAAATAAATGTAAACTCATACTATGCCTACTTCTATTTATCAATTCTTTCTCTAGAATTATATAGCATTTTCCTTCCTTTATAGTTGATTTAAGTATTTATAGTACTCAGAATAACATGCTTTCACACAATTGTTCTTTAAACAATATTACTGTTACAGTATCCAATGTTCTTTTGGTTTGGCTCACTTCACTTTTCATTATTTCACGCAAGTCTTTCCATTTTTTTCTAAAATCAACAAGCTCACCATTTCTCCCAGCACAATAGTATTCCATTACGATCACATGCCATTTGTTTAACTACTTCCCAATTGATGGGCATATCTGCAATTTCCAGTTTTTTGCTACAATAAAGAGAGCTACTATAAATATTTTGGAAGATATAGGTTCTTTTCCTTTTTCGCCAATCAACTTGGGAAAAGGACCTAATAGTGATATTGCTGAGTCAAAAGGTATACATACAGTTTGATAATTCTTTGGACATAATTCTATATTGCTCTCCAAAATTATTAAACCAGTTCACAATCTTACTAACAGTGTAGTAATGTCCCAATTTTTCCACACCCCCTCCAACATTTGCCATTTTCCTCTTCTGTCATTTCAGCCTTTCCAATAAGTGTATGATATCTCAAAGTTGTTTTAATTTGCATTTCTCTAATCAATAATGATTTACAGCATTTTATATGATTATATATGGTTTTGATTTCTTCATCAAAAAACTGCCCCAAGTTGAATGGGGAAAAAGGAAAAGAACCTATATCTCCCAAAATATTTATAGCAGCTCTCTTTATTGTAGCAAAGAAATGGAAATAGCAAATATGCCCATCAATTGGGAAGTAGTTAAACAAATGGCATGTGATCGTAATGGAATACTACTGTGCTGTGAGAAATGGTGAGCTTGCTGATTTTAGAAAAAAAAAAAACATAGAATATCCTTTGACCAATTATCAATTGGGGAATGACTTGTATTCTTGCAGATTTGACAAAGTTCTCTTTGTCAAATATATTTTGAGATATGAAATTTTATCCAGGAACTTGTCTATAACCCCTCCAACCCTACTTTTCTGGTTACATTGGTTTTATTTGTACAAATATTTTTAACTTAATGTAATTAAAATTATCCATTTTATATCTTGTAATACTCTTTTTCTCTTGTTCAGTCATAAATTGTTCACCTATCCATAAATCTGATAGGTAACATGTTCCATATTCTTCTAATTTTCTTTTAATAGCTCTCTTTATATTTAGGTCATGTATCCATTTTGATCTTTTCTTGGTAAATCCTGTAAGATATTGGTCTGTGCCCAGTTTTTGCCAGACTGCTTTCTAGCTTTACTGACATTTTATTTTACCAAATAATGAATTCTTCTGCTCAAAACTTAAATCTTTATACTTGTCAAACACAAGGTTCTTATGGACATTTGCTGCTGTAAATTTTATGTCTCCTCTGTTCATTGCTCTACCTTTCTATTTCTTAGCTAGTTCCAAGGAGTTTTGATTATTACTGCTTTATGATATAGTTTAAGATCTGTACTGCTAAACCTCCTTCTTTTACATTTCCCTTCATTAATTCTTTTGATATATTTGACCTTTTGTTCTTCCAAATGAATTTTATTATTATTTTATCTAGCTCAATAAAATAATTTTGGTGATTTAATCAAGATGGCATTGCATAAGTAGATTAGTTTAAGTAGAATTGTCATTTTTATTATTTTGGCTCTGTCCACTCATGAACAATTAATATTTTTCTTGTTATTTAAATCTGACTTTATTTGTGTAAAAAATATTTTATAGTTATATTCATGTAGTTCCTGTGGTTGTTTGCCAGACATACTCCAAGGTGCTTTATACAGTTTGCAGTTATTTTAAATAAGGTATCTCTTATTATCTCTTCTTACAGGGCTTTGTTGCTGATATATAGAAATGCTGATTATTTGTGTGGGCTTATTTTATATCCTGCTACTTTGCTAAAAATTATTCGTTTCAACCAATTTTTAGTTGAGTCTTTGGAATTTTCCAAGTATATCATCATATTATCTACAAAGATAGTTTTATTACCTCATTGTCTAATTCTGATTCCTTCATTTTCTTTTTCTTCTCTTCCAGCTATTGTTCATATTCATAATACAATATTGAATGATGTTGGTGATAGTGGACATCCTTGTTTCACTCTTGATCTTAATGGGAAGGCTTCTGGCATTTCCTCATTACGAATAATGCTTGCTGATGGTTTTAGATTGATACTTCTTATCATTGTAAGGAAAAATCCATCATACCTATGCTTTCAAATGAGTGTTGTATTTTCTCAAAAGCTTTTTCTGCATCTATTGATATATCCATATGCTTTTTGTTACTTTTGTTATTGATATAATCAATTATATTAATGACTTTCCTTAAAGCCATCCTGGCATTCCTGATATAAATCCTACTTGCTTACTACGCGTGATCTCTGCAATATACTATAGTGACACTTATATGTTTTTAAGGAACCAAAGCAAGGAAGGGAATAGGGGCACATTTTCCTACTTTGTTGTAAATTTTAAATTGAGGGATATCTGCATGTGATGATTTATAGCATGGAAAACATATATAATTTTAGTTTTCTTAAAAATCAAAGAAAAGGAAAGAAGGAAAAATCAGTGTTGCATTCACTAAAAGACCTAAAATGAACTGGAATAATCTAGGGCAATAAAAAGTATAAGTTGGTCTGGCCTCAGATACGTATTAGCTGTGTGACCCTGGGCAAGTCACTTAATCGCAGTCTGACTCAGTTTCTTCAACTGTAAAATGGGGATAAAAATGAAGATTTTTAGTACAGTGCCTGGCACATAGTAGGTACTTAGTGAAGTTGTTCCTTTTTTCCTTTCCTCTTCCCTTCAACCTCCTCCTCCCCCTACCCCTGGTAGTTCATCTTTACAGAGCATTTTGACATTTTCAGAGTACTTTCCTCACAGCACCCTTGGAATCCAGTAAAAAGGATTGTGCCCATTTTGCAGATGATGAAATAGTGGCTCAAAGTAAAGTGATTTATCTATGCACAAACCACTAATAAGTGCCAAAGCAGTTACTTGTCCCTAAGTCGCCTGAGCCTAGGCCTTTGTCCCTTAAATTGCACCATTTGTAGCTTAGGCAGTGTGATATGGTGGGAAGAACATATTCAGGACTGAAAAGACCTGAGTTTGAATCCTGTCTCTGATGCTTATTGACTGTATAACCTTAGGCCAATCATTTAGCCTCAGTGGGCCTCCATCTCATCATTTGTAAAATAAGGGGTTTGATCTAGGTGGCTTCTGATCTCCCTGTTAGCTATAGATCTAAGATCCTATGGTACTCCTAGAGAAGGAAGGTACTGGAGTTAACAAGGTTATAATTGAAGGGGTTATGTGTGAGACAACTAGCTTAGGAGATGATTGTACAGCTTTGCATGAAGAATGGCTTGTCCAATTATCTCCCACTGTTCAGCAGATACCAACCACTTGTGAAGCTGTAAGGGGAGGAAAACTCTCCCTCTACCACTTCTGCAAAGGAGAGGAGACAAAAGTCCCTGTTCCAGAAACATGTGACCAGCTCCCTTTCTTAGAGAACTACTATAATTCAATCCTCAAAAGTGTGGTATTTGTGTTCTCAGTTTTCCTTCTTTTCGGACAGCACTGAACAGTATACTAAATATAGTGAGAAGGGGAGTTCACACTTGTGATTTCATTAATGTTGTGATATTTTCCCTTTGTGAGCTTTTTAGTTTTTTTTTTTAATGTACTTGAATTAATTTAGTCTTAGTTTTTCTAATACATAACAAAAATAAAATGCATGTATGTGTGCATGTGTCTAATTTTAAGGATTAAAATGATAGCTTATATTTATATAGATTTCAAGGCTCGTAAAGCTCTTCATATACATTATCTTATTTAACCCTCACAACAATCCTATGATTTAAATTTAATAGGTATTATACCCCATTACAGATTGGAGACTCAGATTGGTTCAGTGATTTACCCATTGTCACACACTAGTACCCAAAGATACAAGGAACTTTATGAAATGAAATAGAGAAATTAAAACTTTTGGTTGTTTCAGGTTTTCCAGTTTCCCAGGCTAGAAACTTTAAAATCATTCTTTGATTCTTAACATTCTTTTATCCACTATATGCCATCTGTCACCAAAGCCTGGGATTCCATCCTTCAGAATATTTCTTGGATTGATTCCATTAAAAATGTCCACCATATCAGTCTTGACCCTTTTCACGTCATGTCTGAATTGATACAACTTCAAAGCTAGTTTATCTTTTGCTGGTCCACAGAAATAATATCTACTGACAGACCTGCCTTCCTACATGCTTTCATCTTGTCAACCTCCACCTAAGAATACGGAACAGTTTCCAATTTCCTACTCCATCAAATTCAAACTCTTTTCTCTAATTGTCCAGGGCTTTGGCCAGCTCTATGACCTCCCCTGGGTACCTTTCATTCTTATAAAGTTCATTCCTTGAGGATCCCTCAGATATTCATTCCTGCCTCTATGAATTTGTTTGTACAGTACCTATTTCCTGCAATGACACGCTTATTTCTTCTATCTAACTCCCACCCATCTCTTTAGGTCTTTCTCAATCCCATTGTATTGCATTATGTGATGTTTCATTGCATATACTTTTGGCAATATATATATATATATATATATATATATATACATATATATATATATATATTTATTCACTGAACTATTTCACTTTTTATTCAGTCAATAGTTATTGATCCAGTACCTACCATTTACTCAATATTGTGCTAGTTGTTGTAGGAGGGAAAAGGAGATTAATATAAGACATAATTCCTGTTCTCAAAAAACTTATAGTCTAATTGAGAAAACAGAAACATACAAAAAATAGAGAACAATGAAGTATGACCTAGTTATTTCATTCCTCTGGCCCTGTGGTGTTTAGCACTCCTGTCAATGGCATAGTTACTTAATTTGTTGTTTGTCTGGACTTATGTGTGAATTGGATTTAAGTAAGACAGAGTTGCACAAAGTCATCAGCCTCAGTCTCTCTTCCTGAGTCATTGAAGTCCACTGGCATGACAAAAATCAAGATGACTGGAGATGGCCAGAGATGTAGTGGACGACCTTGGCATCCCTAATAAATGACCAAGTTCTTAGCTCTCCACAGTGCCTGCTTTAGCCACATTTACGTCCATTGGAACAATTGGTTCTTATCTGCCCATTGTGCTGGGGAAAGTCTTTACATCCTTGGGGAGAATATCCCCCTAACTCACCAACAGGTTTGAGGCCTATTGGTAGTTACCCTCAACCTAGTTTAACCCATCTGTTGAAATGGTCTCACCCAGGTGAGTAAATCCATTGGAACCTGTGCTACAGCTCCTTGGAGCCATAGATGAGAGTCAGGTGAATTAGGTGGACCCCAGAGTAGATGAGCAGCCCTGAAAGGGGCTCAGCAAACCCTCACACCAGAGTTGCTCATCCTCCTGAACACTCCATGCACCCCAGTTACTTAACTAAGTTACTTAATTTAGAAGCACGACAAAGTCAGGAGGGAGAGTTAACACACAGGATGAAAAGTTAGGACTTAGAAGAATCTTAACAGTCTATTACTCTACCTATCACTTCCAGAAACAGGGAAATGAGGTGGGTTACTTCTCCTTGCAGGCTTTCAAATAGAGGCTAAATGAATACTTGTTTGTTTTGGTGGGATTCCTTTTGTGTGTGTCTTAAACTAGATGGCTGCTGAGGTCTCTGAAAACTCCCAAATTCTGTGATTCTCGCTCCTTGAAAGATGTTCCTCGATATAAGATAATCTGACATTTCTACAGCACTTTAATGTAGTTAAGCACTTTTTGCAATTCATTTCATTTTATTCTTTTACAACTCAGTGAGGTGTTATTATGCCTATCAGGAATTGAGCCTAGAGAAGTCCATAGTCGAAGACTCTTAAGAGTTAGAGATATGACTCGGGACAGGTATCTTCTAACCCCATTTCTAGTGTTTCTTCTTCTGTGCCATATCAATGATACATGTGACATGGGGCTCAGTAAGATCTTGCTGTTGCAATATCTTTATTTTCTTTAAAAACAAATTGTTATTTTGGTATATGGTGTAAGATATTGGTCTATGCCCAGTTTCTGCCCTACCGTTTTCCAATTTGGGTTTTTTTTTTTTGGTTCTGTTTCTTCTTTCTCATGATTCATTCCATTGGTCATAATTCTTCTCCACAACTTGACTAGTGTATAAATTAATTCAATATGAAATTATACGTGGTAGTGATATGAGATTCCATGCCATCTTGGGGAGGGAGGGGGGAGGGAGGGGAGAAAATCTGGAACCCAAAATTATGTAGAACCGTCTGTTGTAAACCAAAAATAAAAAAAAATAAAAAAACAAATTGTTAATAAAACATCCATTGGAACCTGTTCCTTGTAAAAAGAATTCCTATAGTTTGAAGACAGATTTACTATTTCATAAGCTTTCTGGAAAGATTGTGTTTTATTCATATTATATATATATATATAATATATATATACACATATATAAAGATATTCATAAAACTTATCAAAGAACAAAATTCCAGATTTTGTTAATTGTAATTATTATCATAATAGCTTTGTTTTTCTTAATAGTTATCCCCTAGAGTAATTTTATGGGACTCAGAGTCGGTATCTTTATTGTCAACTTCTATTTTTTATAATTCCCCCCCCAAAAAAACCCTCACACTGCAAATATGTCTTCCATTTTTAAAGTATCTTCATTGATAAAGGTGGTTGGCTGGCCAGAACATTGGTGCAGTATGTGAATACTGTCAGTTTTTCTGTCCCAGGAGGATTCTTCCAGTAAAATGTAATCATGAAAGTTTGATGATGTTTTTGATGACAGGTGCTTTGTCATTTGTCAGGGCATGGCATGCCTGGCACACCAACCTCAGGTCAAATTGTCTCCTTACGTTTGCTGCCAACCCTATTCCCATGGCTCATTGAGGTGTTCCTCCAGTACCCCCTTGCCCCCATTTCCATTCTCTTGAGTCAGACTTTTATGGAAAAGATTATTAAGGTCTGAAATGTTATGAATCTCCATGTTATTAGAGATCTCAATAGAAGCATAAGTACAAAATCACCTTCTAAAGCTAAATGTAAGTCATTATAAAATTTTCTTCCTTTTTTGATTATTTGCATCGCTGATTCCTTTCATTCATATAAATAATGGAAATTTGGCTCATGTAAAGATGTGATTCTAAAGTGGTTACATTGATTGTTTTTTTTAACAAATATGTCATAATTTCATTCATATAAATAATGGAAATTTGGCTCATGTAAAGATGTGATTCTAAAGTGGTTACATTGATTGTTTTTTTTTTTAACAAATATGTCATAATTTATTTGGTCAAATGAGTGTTGAACTTGAAAGAAGTTATGTTGGTATTCCACTGATGCTCTTATTTCATTTAATATTTTTGCAACTCTGAATGGGAATTTCTTTTAGGGGCACACACAATCAGTTTCAATTCCTGTATAGAATACAGAGTGAAAAGAAAGGGTTCAAGAAAACTGGGTTATAATTCCAACTCTGACACTAATTAGCTGAGTGACCATTTCATTTCCCTTGATTTTAGTGTATGTAACTGGATAATCAGAGGTTGCTTCTGGCACAGAATCCTAAAATTAATGTGTATTCTTTCTCACCAAGCCAAAAATCTTTAAAGCTCTTTATTTTGTCTTCTGAATAATTCGAAATATGGCTAATAGAGCAAAATATTTCAATGGGGTATACATAAATACTCATTGATAATGGAAAATCAGTAAAAAAAAAATGCCCACCCTACCCTCCATGTAAGGTCTTTCCAAAGTTATAATTAATCCTTTCCTTGTGATTTTATCCAGTCCGAGAATCCCAAGGGAGGGATTTTGAAGGAAAGAGGAAGTTGTCTTAATGAGCAATGAATAGATGACTCAGTCCCTTTTAGGAATAGGTAGCAATCCTATTCACCACTAGATACTGCCTTGAGATGTTTGTAACACACAAGTTAAATAAAAGTATTATTATTTGTATTAAATTGGTCCTTTACTGAAACTGTCATCCCTTCCTCCCCATATACATCTATATATAATCTCCTAGTGTCTCTAGTCTTTACAACATCCAGTTTTTGAATGCCTTTCTCTCCCTGAGTTATTTAAGAACACACACTTAAATTCTAGCATGGACCTATAATACAGCATCATTCAATAAAGTGCATTGTGGGATTTAAATTTTCCCCCAAAAAAACCCAATCATAAAATTTTTCTTTGCTTACCCATGTGGAGAGTTGGTACTGATTTGGTTTGAAGAGAAAAGAAATAGGTGGCCTATTTACTATCTAAAGGAAGATTTAGAGCCAATAATTTACAAATGCTAAATACAAATGTGCATTGGAAGAGTATTTTTATTCTTGTGTGCATGTCTTATAAGGGTAAATGCCTATATCTAAATATCTCTTTGATGAAGATTGTGAAACTTTGACTCTATATCTTGCAGAGTAAGTGCCAATTTGCATTGGTTGAGGAAGGTCCTCACCAGGCACTCCCTACACTGATAAAATCATTTGCAGATCTGCCTTAAAAAAAAACAAACAAACCTGAAGGTTGCCTACAAACCTCAGAATGCAGAAAGGAGCACTAACTCGAAAATTATAGCCATTAAATGTTATTATTTAACAATATATATAATCTATCTAAATAACATCTAAATTAATACGTTTGAGGCAAGCAAAATAAATTAAATATGTTCATTTGTTTTAGAATTTCTATTGTTGATCTGGGAACAGTAAGCTCTCACAGTTGCAGCTTTAACCTTGCCAATCATAGAATCCCTGTAAGTGCACTGCAGTTATTTGGAAGCTTTTCGGAGTTGGCATTGGCATCCTTTTGCTAGATTACATTTATGCATTAGTACCATCTGTGCCTGCTGTACCTTCTGTGAGTTAGCCCTGGCCAAATGACTGGCATTTATCTGAAAGTGGAAGGGGGGAAGGGAGTGAAGGAGAGAGAAAATGAGAGAGGTTGAGAGAGATCGAGAGAGAGAAAGAGGGAGAGAAACAGAGACAGAGAGGGAGCAAAACGGAACCTAGTTTTCTACTAGCTGCTGGAACAGATAAAGCCAAGAAAAGGAGGCACATCACTGAGCATAAAATATTTGTAGCTGGTGTCCTTCCTTTAATCTTGATGAACTGAACTGTTTTCTGTCTCTCGGCAAAAAAGAAAAAAAATGGAAGGGATTTATTTTAAATGTGTGCTATACAAAAGAAGTTTAAAAACAACAACACAGCCTTTAAAGGAAAACAGAAGATGAGGCCTGTTTGCAAGATTTTAAAATTTAAAGAAATTATATATGATTTAAACATTGATTTCATGCATTTGTGAATTTCAGCGTCTATATCACAGGCTTATGTTCACTTCATTTAGTTGAATAGAGAACTTCATTTCTGTCCCTTTAATGTCTAGAAAATATCTAATGTGATTGAAAGTTTGGATTAGGAAAAACTTGAACTTTTGGTCAGCTTATGACTAGAATTATATATTTATTTTTTTCATCTCTTTGAAGTGATATGCAGAATACACTGATCCTTCACCTACCTAGTATTTAATTAGCTGGTAGTATTGTTGAAATGGAAGGAACACAGCTGAAGAGTAATAAGAAATTCCAAACACTAAAGTTTGTGGACTTTACTGATAGAATAGTTCTTCATGTCCTCACTCTGAGCTTATTTTCTCTTACTTTACAGACAATTGTATGGCTTGTATCTGATACTCCTGCCAACCATAGATTTAAAAGTGGGAAAATAAAAGGGGGAGAGGATAAAACTGTGAGGAATAAGCACACTGACAGCAATGACAGGTGACAGCTGGCAGTCTGACAAGGGAAAAGACAAAAAAAAAACTTAAATGACAGACAAAAGAACTCAAAAAGCACAGACCATTTCAGTGTATGGCTGTATACACCTCAATTAGCTCTGAGCCTATCATTGTCTTTTAATATGGCACAACAGTAATTAGATGTGCTTATAGTTTCTTGAATATATAATAAATAAGTTAAATCATATTCAATGTTTAAGAAGGCAGAGATATTTTAATAGAGATTTCCATAGAGAATGGCTAAAACATTATAAATGTTGCCTAAAGTTGTAAGCTCTCCACTAGCTGAAAAATTCATATAGATACATATCTACAGATAGGTATATCTATGGATCTAGATATGGATATATAGCTATCTACCGGTATATACCTATTGATACATATAGATGACTATATATGTAGATATATCTGGTTCATATGCTGTGTTTATCTCTATCTATCTACCTTTCTGTCTAACATCATGTAAATGGCTTATTCCATGAAGAATAGCCAAAGGTGCACTGTGCTCTGCTTGCATTTCAGAGAGGGAGAAGGCATGGAAGGTGGACTTAGAAATATAATTTTGAATTAATATCTGGTATGGGTGACATGGGGACTATGTCTGACAGGAATAATCTTAACCAGTATTTCTTAATTAATCTCTAATATTTAAATGCATGATCAAATCAAGGTGGAATATTTTGAATAAACCTTTGGTTATTGAAAATGAATGGACTAGTGTGATATGATAATTACTACAAAATATTCATGAAGAATACTCTGAAGTTTTTATTCTTTTAATCAAATTCTTTGATAAAGACAAATTTGGTGTTTACCCTGCTAATTTTTACCCTGATTTTTTAAAAATAGCTTAATCATTTTCCCCTATGTTACTAAAACATAGTAGTCTCATAGCTTCATACCAGTAAGAAGGCTATTTGGACTTTTAGCTTCATAATGGAATGTCTACGTTCATATACTTAACTCATTCACCTTTCAGGAAAAGACATTTGTCTCTTAGTCAAGTAATCCTATGTAGGTGTAATTCCGCATCCTTCTGGGCACTTATTTTCATTCGCTTGCATAAAATCAAATTATTTCTTAGCATCCCTATAACATCCACTTTCATTCTATAGAAGATTTTACTACCAACTCTAAGGAAATTTGTCCTGAACTATCTTGCTGTAAGAACTGTTTCTTCTGTTTGATAGGCAGAAAATACAGAATTAAGACCTATAGTTTTGAGAATCAAATGCAATAATGCATGTTCAAGAACTTTTAAAAAGTACTATATAAATATTAGTAGAATTATTTAATATATTTTCCCAAATCCATGGTTGAGAAGACACTACCAACAATGTTTAACTTGACTCTTTTCAGCTATTGGAAGGGTTTGAGCAGTAATCTATAGAATATAATGCAGTTATATGTGTGTGTTCTATAGAATGTAATACAATAAACTATCATTTTGGTGTATTGCCTAGGAATGGCATTATGGTATTAATTGAATGTTCAGGGTAATGAAATTGCTCTATATGCAAAATCTTTCATATGTCAGGGGTTTGGACTCTAATGACTACAAATAACAGACATCTAGTAAATATTTGTTGCCTTATTGAAATCTAATTTTTGATTTTGCTTTGGGATGTGGGAGGTGTTTAGACTGATCCTATTTGTATCCAATGACATATGCTGGAGTAATTTACTTTCAAAAAATTAAGATAATTTTGCTGTTAGATTGCTTATCTCAAATTTGTCCCTTTTGCATAAAAGTTGAATTTTTCAATTACCTGGATCCTCGATGAATATGATTTTTCCCATTCTTCATTAGACTTATGTTGCCTATTTCTTCATTAATATCAGTGTTGCTTTTGGGTTAAGTGTATAAATACAAGTTATATAAATATACAATATTAGAGTTAGAAGGGCCCTTTGAGATCATCTAATCCAACCAAATGGGGAATCTAAAAGCTGAAAGTGAAATCACTTGCCCAAGGTCACATAGCTACCAATTAACAGAACTGATACTTGAGCATAGGTCAAGCTACAAATCCAAGACTTTCACCTTGGACTTCATGATGCACGTGCTTTAATAGTCACTACTGATGTGTTATTTTTTAATGATTTTATGTTATAAAAATATTCTTCTTAGAAAGGTACTGTAAAAATGATTGCAAATCATATGAATACAAAAAAAAATTTAAATAATCTTGCATCAAGTTAAGTAAACTCTAAAGATTCTAAGTAATATGACAGCAACAAGAAAAAAAAGTCTTAAAGGACTGTGATTTTGGCAGAGAAAACGATTCCTGTATTAGTTTTCAAACCCGATAACCCACATGATTTGAGATTGCCTTCTATCACTACACATATACACAATGTTAGCTTTTGAACCAATATTTGTGCATGGAATTCAGACTTTGCTTTTTCTTATTTCCATATGCTATGTGTTAAACATATGTTAAGTCATATATTTAAAACCAGAAATATCAGGAAAAAACTAACATAAAAATATGTTTTCCCAATTATCAAAAGTTTCACTGCTATCATAATTTAGATGAAAAATAACTGTGAAAATACATTTTTAAAAGTGATTTTAATAGTACAATAGTGAACAAACATTCCCTTCCAGTTACAAGGTGTACCGATGACAGAAAACAAATGGAATCAAAATGGTAGTATTATTTAAAGTTAGGGTTTACCAGTATAAGATTATTTTGTGCCTTCAATCTGATCTTATTTCCACAGATTAGTCTTGGATATGCTGAACAATTACAATGCTATGCATTTAGAATCTCCATTCTGTTTTAAATGAATGGAAAAATATGCCACTATGATTTTTCTTAGGGATGTATTTGGGCAAAAGGAATGCATGTATACTATTGTTATCTCCTGTAATTTTTACACCTGTGGTAGTAAGATGCCAGAATGCAGAATGATAGCTCAGTACTCTGGCATTTCTAATGTTCTGTATAACTCCAACCTAAAAATAGAGTATTATATTTAAATTATAATGATGCAGCCTCTTTGCTAATATTGTATTCAATATTTTTGCACTAATATTCATTAGCTATATTAGTGTTCAGTTTTCTTTCTCTGCTTTATCTCTCCCTTGTTTGGATGTCGATATCATATTTGTCTCAGCACAAGTTTTAAAGGATCACTTCCTTCCCTATTTTCCAAATAATTTAATTTTGAAATTAATTTTTATTTGTGTTTCAATGCCTTATGTTTATTTTTTCTGTGATTGATTTAAATTTTCTATTTCTTGTTCTGTTAATCTGTGTATTTTATATTTAGCACTTATCCACTTAATTTAATTTATTGACTTATTAGTATATGAGTATATGAAAGAATTTCTAATAATTTTATTTATTTCCTCTTTAATCTGCTATGAATTACATTTTCATTTGGGCAGTTAGGTTTTCCTTTTCTTTTTTGTTTATTAATTTAGCTTTCTTTTGTTTTATCAGCTTAATTAACCTCCCAAAAAAATCCTCATACTTTTATTTAACAATTCAGTGGCTCTTTTGTTGTTTTTAGTTTTATTTATCTCTTTTTTGATTTTCAGATTTTCATTTTTTCATTTAGTTGGTTTTTTAAATTTATTGTTTTACCTCAAGGGAAGGCCTCCAACACACTGTATGTATCCTCTCTCTAGTGGACACATGGGAGGACATAGGCAAGAATCACATAGGATGAGAGGGCATGGATAAGTTATCTGCACTCTTGGAGGGAGTACCCAGATTATTTTTTCTATTTCTGAGATATGAATGTTTTCCAAATAGTACTTGCGTTTCATGGTGAATAGAGGATAGATTTATCTTGCAGCTAATGAAGAGCAAGACTACTTCTTGGAAATTTGGTGCCTATGTTCAGAGTGATCAATTAAGCAATGATCTTTTCACCTATATTAACAGATCAAGATGTGGCCACAGTAACACTGCTAACAGAAATACATAAAAATACAAGCTAAAAATCAACCTACTCCTTTTGGGCCAAACCCACATGTCTTTAGTAACCCACTTTGTTAGGAGCTAACCATTTGCAGAGATTATTGAACAATCTCTGAAAGAAGTTTGTATTCACACTTAGGAGTAAAAGCATTTTCCTCTCAAAAAAAAAATTTATTGTCTTATTGTTGGTACACGCCCATTTCCTTGATTAGTTCTTTCTCTTCTCTCTGGATAAACATATTTAGGGGTATACATTTTCTCACAAAAACTATTTTGACTACATCACAAATTTTTCTTTGATGAAATTATCTACTGCTTCTATTTTGTTCTCTTACCCTCCAGTTCTTTAGGATCAAATTATTTAATTTACATTTCAATTTAAATCCTTTCTTTATTGATTTTAATTTTTATTACATTGTTGCTAGGCAATGTTAAATTTTCTACATTTGTTCATGAAATTTTTCATGTTGTAGTGCATGATCAGTTTTTGTAAAAATGTTATGCACACCTAAGAAACATTTGAATTCCTTTTTTAATCCCATTCTGTAATTACTAAAGCACTATCAAAACTAATGTGTCTAAAATTCTCTTTAGGACCTTTCTTGTTTTTGTTTTTATTAGATTCATCTACCAGGGGTGGGGACCTTGCGGCTTTGAGGTCACATGTGGCCCTCTAGGTCCTTAAGAGCAGCCCTTTCACTTAATCCAAACTTCACAGAACAAAGCCCCTTAATGAAAGGATTTGTTCTGTAAAACTTAGATTCAGTCGAAAGGCATCACTCAAGGGCCTAGAAGGTCACATGTGGCCTCCAGGCTGCAGGTTCTCCATGCCTGATATTCTAAGCCTTTTAGGAACACTTTTACACCCTCCCTTATTATCATTTTACTATCTATTTCTCCTCATTATTCTATTTGTTATTCTTATTTGGATTTTATGCTATTCAATGTGTGTGTGTATACATAAATGTGGGGGGGGGCATGTATACATACATATGTATATAATATGTGTATATATATATATTTGTGTGTGTTTATGTATATATAATATGGATATTATTTTATCACCTATGTTTCTATTAAGCATAATATATTATTTATTTTGAAAATATTAATTTTTACTGTTGATATATCTGATGTCATGATTGTCACTCCTACTTCTTTATAATTTAATTGAGGCCCAATAAATTCTTCTCCAACCTTCATTTTAACTTCCCCCAAATTTTTGTTTCAATATGTTTCTGTGAGTAATATATTGTTAGATTCTGCCTCATAATCAGTTCTACTATCCTTCTCTTTCTCATGGGTAAAGCCATCACATTCATAGTTATGATTGATAATTGTTTTTCCCCTGCATCATATCCTCTTAGAATCCCTCCAAACACCCATGGAATTTAACATACCAAACTATTTTTGTGTGTTCAACCCTTCTTTGTCCATTTCAGAGGAGCAAGCTTTGGGAAATGCCTTCTACCTTGATCCCCTCTTTGGTGCTTGTATGCTTTTTTCTTGCACACCCCAACTATGAGAAATAACAATTTTCTCCATCATCTTCCTTACTTCCCTTTTTAAGTTCTCCTGTCTTTCTTCTCTTAAAACGGACATTATCAGACTGAACATCCCCTATGCCTTGTGTTTGTCTTTTCTTTTTTTAAAACTATTTCTTTGATCCTAGAAGCCAGTGGGATTCTGAAGAAATACTTCTCTCTTCCTCCTTCTACCTCTGAGCATTAGAATGTAAGCATTTCATTATCTTTTATTCCTACAGTTACTAAAATGGATTTGCCTTTCTAGATTTCCCTTAGCTCCATTGTTTACATTTCAAAGATTCTAACTAATCTTTTCATCAGGAATACTTGAAAGTTCTTAAATCTGTTAAAGGTCCATGGTTCACCCATAGAATTATACTCAGCTTTCCCCCCACTTTCTTTGTGTACCCAGCACTTAGCACAGAGCCTGGCATTTAATAAATGTTTGTTGACTGATTAGTTGTAAGCAGTTTTCCTTTTAGAATATTGTATTTCAAGATTTCACTCCTAAGTTGTGTGTTATCCTAAGTATAGCTCCTTTATGCTTGAGTTCTTTCATTCTGGCTCTTTTGGGTGTTGGTTCTTTGACCTGAGAGCTCTGGATTTTGGCTATGACATTCCTAAGAGTTTTCTTTTTGGATATAACCAGTAGATTCCTTATATTTTCCTCTTGTTTTCTGATTCTATTAGATCTGAGCAGGTATTCATAGCTTCTTGAAATATGATATCCAGATTTTTCTCTTTGTTTATAGTTTTCAGGTAGTCTGATAATTCTTAGATTACCTCTGCTTGACCTCTTTCTAAGTCATTTTTTTTCTATAGATTCTCCATATTTTCTTCTTGTTGTTGTTAGTGAATCATTTCAGTTTGTCTGACCCCATTTGGGATTTTTTTGGCAAAGATATTGGAATGGTTTGCCATTTCTATCATCAGCTCATTTTTACAGATGAAAAGAACTGAAGCAGACAGGATTAGGTGACTTTTCTAAGGTCTTACTGCTAGTAAGTGTCTGAAGCCAAATTTGAACTCAGGTCTTGCTGACTCTAGACCCAACACTCTATCCATTCTGCCATCTAGCTGCCTATATTTATTACTATAACCGTATTTTCTCTTATTTCTTGAATTTTTTTGAATTTATTCTAATATTTACTTTTCATGAAGTTATTGATTTCTGATAGATGCGTTTTTTAGGCAGTCTGCTACTTGGATAAGTTATAGCACCTTCTGTAACAAACTATTCTCTTGGTATTTTTTTTCCTTCCGAGTTCTTCATTTTTTCCCCTCTTCTTTAATTTACTTTTAAATCGAATTCCTGTTGTATTTGAATTTCTTATGGCCAAACCTTTCTTTTGTCTAAGGCTCTCTTTGTACTTGTGGAGTTACTCTTTCCTGGGTTCACCCCTTTGGCTTCTTTCAGTCCATAGGTTTCTCTATTTCATTAGATATTTCTTACTATTCGCTCAAAGCTCAGAGTCAGTGTCTGTGGGACTTTGTGCTTAGGGAGTACTATTCCTTCCATACTAGTAGATGGACTGGTCAGGTCCTGCTTGAGCCTTTCCCCTCTGTATTCTTTATAGAAAGGTCTGCCTTACCTATTCTACATGTGAAAACTAAGATTAGGTCGCACCTTCCTTAGGAATCTCTAAGTATTGGCTCCAGCATCCGGGGACTCAAGTCAAGTTTTAGATTTAGTCATTCCTTCTTATTCCTTCCCAGGCAGATATTCCCACTTGAACTGGTGTCAGCCCTCCTGCAAGACACTGATTGCTGTTGTAATTCTACCTTAAGCTGGGCCACCTGGGTGCCAAGCAGGACTTGTCTCCTGATTTTGCTCCTGCAAGTGCTCCCTGACTGCTATGGCTTTTGTCTCTTTTGTCTTTGCTCAGGACAGCTACAAGCTTCTGTAAGTCGTCTATTTAGTCCTGCTCTCAATCAAGGGGATTATTAAAGTTTATATTTGGTTTTCTTCATCATTTCACCTTCTGGCAAATTTTTAGAACTTTATGGGAATTTCATGAGTTATCTCAGTTCCTCTATCAGCTTGTCATCTTAACTAGAAGTCTGATATATGTATGACTTTGTTTTTTATGTCCTATAAAGTTTCAACAAAGAAGCTAAATTGGTTAGAAAGATAGTGAAATTCTATTAATGAAAACTAAATTATCACAATATACCATCTAGATTTCTATAGAGGTCAAGAACAGAAAAGAAAATGTCTATCATACTTCTAGAAGGAAGACTCAGGCTAGGTAGCTAGGTAAGATGGGCCCTTGTATCAGAGACCCTGGAACAAGCTGCATGTGGTTCCTTGCAGAGTGTTGAGGATGGCTGTTATGGATGCAAGTGTATAAGTTCATATATTTGACCTTCAGAACCTTTTAATTCTTAATGTAGTCAGATTAATTGAACATCTAGGAATTTTTTAATTTTCCTCCAGTTATTCTAGGAGAGGAAAGTGACATATGACAGGTTCATTGGAGCAGTAAAACTACCTTTGTTTCAGGAGAAAATAGTGTACATTTATATTCTTTATGTGTTCATGTTCAATCATTTCAGTTGTGTCTGACTCTTTGTGACCCCATTTGGGTGTACTTGACAAAGACACCAGAGTGGTTCACCATTTCCTTCTCCAGCTCATTTTTACAGGTGAGGAACTGAGGCAAACAGGGTTAAGTAACTTGTCCAATATCACACAACTAGTAAGTTTCTGAGGCCAGATTTGAACTCAGGAAAAAGAATCTTCCTGACTCTGGGTCTGGCACTTTGTCCACTGCTCCACCTAGCTGCCTCTAGTCATTGTCATTTACTTTGAATTCATCATTAACTATAAAGTATCCCTATCACTGTGAAGAAGAAGAATATCTAGAATATATGTAGTACCTACTATGTGCCAGTCTGTGTGCTTAAATGCTTTACAAATATTATCTCATTTGATCTTCACAGAAAACCTGGGAGGTAGGCACTATTATTATCCACATTTTACATTTGAGAAAGCTGAGACAGGCAGATATTAAATGACTTGCCCTGTTACATAGCTATTCAGTATCTGAGGCTAGATTTGAACTCAAGTCTCCCTGACTCTAGGCCCAGTACTCTATCCATTACATCAC